>NC_056728.1:558538175-558653175 GCF_019279795.1 Protopterus annectens
CAGAAGAATACGTGAAAAGTAAGTAAAGGTGTATTTTTCCACAGCCCTGCATATAAATTATATTTGCTTTTTAACAATCATATTATAGTATTATTAATGAAACTGAAATTTATATACATTTTAATAAGATGATCTTGTTCCATGACAGCATGTCCAATTTATAATCCAAGCAGCTATCAATCTTATCAAGAGTATATCAGTACCTAGTTTTTCTAATTTATTGATTACTGTTTTGTGTATGACCTTGTCAAATTCTAAAGTTAAATCTATATAAATTACATCACAGCACAATTGTTCCCTCATAGCTGTTACTATATTGTTATTATATTGTTATAGAACAGCATATTACAGGTGGTAATTGATCTATTTTCAAGATGTGCATGCTGATCTATGGTTTCAAATCCCAGCCTTTCCACTGCTGACAGTAACTTATCCAATATTACTATTCCATTATTTTTTCCAGAACATGAAGGCAATCATTTTTGTAAGAACTGGAAAAATATTATTTTTGGCCCTTTACCTTTTTGGTTTGACTGGTGCAGATTCTAGGTTGCTTAGTTGTAGCTTTTTTGTTGAACTTTCTTCTCTGTGGACCACATGGCTTAATCTGGTCTCTGTACACAGCAAAATAACTCAATTTCTATCAAGAGCAAGCAATCTTATAACTTGAAACTTCTGATTCATAATAAAGCTCTACATACACTCCAGACTTATTGACAATATGGCACAAGATTTAAATTCTATGGATACCCAAATAACAAATTATTGTATTTCTCAAACAAAAGATGTAGAACAAAGAAGGAAGAAAAAAGTCATTTCAGCAAATGTTAAACTGTATGAAAATGTTGACATTGAAAAACTCAAATTGGCTTCATTACCTATTCAAAATGCCACTGATTCCATTTTATCATAGCTAACCTGCATACATGAATCCTTATCAAACATGTCTTCCAGAATGGGCATTTCAGAAAATAGACTCCTTACTTGTGAGGCAAAATACATAAAATGAAAGCATCACTTGCAAAAACAATCACAAGATTTGTCTACAATCAGTGAATTACAGGAGTTGGGGTCTGACAGTTACAAATATAATACATTAATAAAGAGGCTTACCTGACTCTGTTATAAACCCCAAGCTAATAAGCTCAATCAAAGGTATTTTTCTGCAGTTACCTGCCAGCAGAAAACAAACAGACTCTCTTCAGAGTGTGCACATTGTGCTCTAATTAAATATCCATCAGATTCTAAGCCAAGACTTGTATATGTTAACATTTTGAATTGCCAAGATTTGGTTACCTATATTATAAGCCGCTAAGAAAAATTACAATTTCACTTGACAAAGAATAAAAGGTCTTGAATAACTTTGCGTAACATTAACTAAACCAAAATAGAGAGGGTGTATTGTACACATTGACAATCTACCCCAACAGATGATCCCATTGTTCAGGATTTGGGAACTTATATGGACATTCACCTATTTTTTTTTTTACCAACATATGTCTATTGTTGTAAGAAAGCCTTTCTGTGTTGTACAACTTATAAACAAAGGGATTGTGTCTAGATCTAGGGATGTCATTGTCTCCCTTTACTCAGCCCTCATTAGGCCAGTCATTGAATATAATGCCCCCTTTGGCATGTATCTGTCCAGACACATACAACCACTGGAATGTACACAAAGATACCTTACTAAAAAGATACAAGGCCTAAGCAACATGTCCTACATGGACCAACTCAAAGTTCTGTCACTATACTTGGCATCCTACAGACTGCTAAGAGGTGACTTTTGTCTGGCATGCAGGGCTTCTTCTGACCCATTACTGATGGATTTCCTGCATATCAGCAAGTTCAATGACATCAGAATACTTGGTCTAGGGATTCAAAACTCTTCTGCAACATCAACAGAACAGTTTGGAGAGATAGGTATATCTCATAGAGGATACCACAGTTGTGGAACAGACTCAACATCCACATAAAACAAAATTTATCCCTGTCCATATTAACTCCAACTGAGATCTATGGATGGTAAACAGAATATTTACCCTAGGACTGTGCCCTGTACTTCTAATGGACACAGACAGCTCCTAAATACTTTACCCCATGCACAGGTCTCCTCAAATTATCTATTGTATGATCCCAGTTATTCTCGTTACGGGTAATATATAATTATTGACCATGGGATAGGTAAAGCCAGTCTATAACCAAATGGGATATGTTATTTTGAGCACAAAATGTGAAATTGGTTAGGCATAAAATGGCCTGCAGAGACACATAGCCTAGTACTTGCCTATGACTCTATGAATCTATGAGATACTAGAGTCTACATTTGACTATGACAAATTATACATTGTACTGTTCAGCTCATGCAATATATCACAGTATTGCTACCTAAAAGCAGAAAAAATTTAAACTTCCATGGAAGTTGCATGACAGATTAAAAACTCTTTACTTGAAGAAAAAGTATTTCAAACATATAAAAAGGGTTCTAACTAACAGGAGTAAAACAAAGTTCAAAAAGGTATAAAGGTGTTTAAAAACATGGCTCAAACAGTAAAAGCCAAGGGATTAGAGAGGACTGACCAGTGATGATGGAAACAAAAGAAATACTATTAATCTACAAACTCATAATCCAAGACTAAGTACCCTGTAGTCCATTATTGTTTGAAAATATCCTGCTATATAAACCAAAGGCATTTGCTGATACACTAAATAAGAACCTTCCAGGTATGAGTAGAACTAAAAACAGATTATTAATGTTTGAAAAAATGAAAAAAATGCATAGTCCAAGAATACAAACTGTACTCTAATGACAACACAGATAATAAAAAAGCACTGCTAAATGTTAACCCAGACTCAGACTACATCCCTGCTATATTATTAAGGAGCACTTTCATGTATGGAAAATATATAACATTATGTCAATTTTTCAGGGTAGAACTAGCACTAAGATTAACTACAGGCCAATAATTTTAACAAATTTGTTAGGCTAGTGTTTTGACAGGTGAATACTGGATCTTTGTCTTAATTCCGACATGTATAGTATGGATTCTGATATTGTCCAGCAGGGAATGTTAAAGGAGAGCTCTATTTTGACCAATTTGGTTGAATTTCATCATTATGTCACCATGGCCAATGATTTGTGCCTAACAGTTGGTATAGTATATTTATAGCTAGCCAAAGGTCCTTTATCTTTATATATATATATATATATATATATATATATATATATTTATAAAGCTCTTATGAGTCAGAAGACAAACACCTATCTACTATATAGGATAATTAATTAGTTAAGTAACGACTATCAAAGTGTTGTAGTCCAACTTACACATTCTATTAGGTTCTGTGTTTGTGCTGATGATCAAACTGTTCAGTTATGGGCCCTACTCCCTTCAACTTTTCTTTCAAACATTAATAATTGCTGGATCAGTAAAAATCCTGATGATTGGAAAAGTATAATTCAGTTACAGTTTAAAAATAATTTCTGAGCACTTAACAGCTACTTGAAGGCTGTTTTCTTTGGGCAACTAGGACTGGCCTGATATTCAGTACTGAGAAATGCAAGCTGATGATTTCTGGCAGGAAACACATCCCACTACAAGTTACATTACAAAACCAAATACTAGAAGAGGTTCCTCAATATAAAGATCTGGGTATTACTCTAAGCTAAAAGTTTCTATTTAATATGCATGTGAAAGGGATAAAAATAGGGTCATGAGATAAAATGGCATATTATTAGCTGAATTATGTTACACCTTTGATAGCTCTCTAATGGAATAAAATTCCATAGACTGCATTTACAAATGTCAGTTGAATAGACTATAAATGGTTTACGGTATATTTACAAACTGTATCCGAGCTTTAAAAAAACTCTCTCATACTTCTAGAGATCTAAAAGACTGAAACTGTTTATTATTTAGTACAGATAATTTTGAAGAAAATTTTTAATTGAATATAGATTATATAATCTGACAGCATGGTTTTAAACTCATAGCTCTATCATGGCCTTATTAAATTTCACAGATTCTATTGGGTTGGCCACATGGGTGCAGTGGTTAGTGTTGTTGCCTCACAGCAAGAGGTTTTCTGGTTTGATTCTCTGCTGGGGTGCCTTTTGTGTGGAGTCTACATGTCCTCCCTGTGGTCACATGGGTTTCCTCTGGGTTCTGCAATTTCCTCCCACATTCCAAAGACATGCAGTAAGTGGATTGGGCACTTTGAATTGCCCATAGGTGTGAGTGAATGGTATGGATGAACTACCACTTCAGGGCTAGCCACCTGGCAGTGTAAACCTTGGCTTGAGATGATTGTCACTGTTGAAGTGACACCTTGATCCCATGTATAAAAATGGGAAAAGGGGTTGTGGATGGAGGGATGGATATTAACAAAGCCAGAGTTGAAGGTCAACATGTTTACTCTGTATTCTGATCTCTAAAGCTTTTGATCTAGTGTCTCACCAAAACCTCCTCGACCAACTATCTTCTCTCAGACTATCACAGCCCACACTACTATAGTTTAAGAACTACTTAACCAATAGATACCTGTCTGTTAAATGGCTCTGCACTTTTTCTCACTTCCTTCCTGTCAATAATAGTGTGCCATGATGCTCCATTCACAGCCCTCTACTCTTAATGTATTTACTGACAATGTATATAAATCCTCATAGCACGCTTCCCTCATATAATACTCTAATAATTCTACCCTAAGATAGAATTCAGATAACTTCATACATCCTCAAAGATTTACTCAAGAAGCCTTTAACTCTTTCAAAAGTTGGCTGCAGGATACTGACCTGCTAGTAAAGCTCCACCCCCCCCAAAAAAACTAAATTATTTCTCTTTTTTTTCTGAAATTCCATTTCCATGAAAAAAAAAACTTTAATATTTATTCCTTAAATAATATCATGATTAATGTTACCCTACATATAAAAACAACTTGGCATGACAATCAACGACAATCTTAAATTCAATTTACATATCCACAACAGCATCAAGAAAACCCATCCAAAACTAGCACCCTACATAGAGTAAAGAAATTCCTTAGAGACTCTGCCAGGATAACTCTAGTTACCATTTACTTCTTACCCTCTCATCTACATCGAGTCCCTATAATGACCAATCTACAAGCCTCACTTATTTCTGAATCTGACAGTGCTATAACAAAGTCACCAGATGCATTTCCAAATAACCCTTACTGTACCCAGCACTGTTTAGCACTAAAAACACCTAAATGACTTAAGTTTCCTCATACCTATCTTATATTCAGCACACCTTAACCCATAAAATCATCCATATCCCATCCACCTGCCCAGCAATTAGACCCCTACTCCAATACTCTCTTCCAAATCATCCACTTTGGTCAAATAATAAACAACTGCTTACCATCTACAAACCACAAAGGGCTGTTGGGGTTAGGCTCTATTCCAAAAGAGTAGATAGAACTTGGAATAAAATCCCTATATCAGTCAGGTTTATCACATACCTTCACCCCTTCAAACCATTTCTAAAAGACTTCCTCTCTGCCTCTTGGCTTTGTCCCTGTTCTTCATCTGGGACATAGTTCTGTAACACCCTTCATAACCTTTCTTATATTTCCCTTTAAAGCACTAAATCACTTAAATGGCTTAACCCCTTCTAATATTTTACTTTATTGTACTTCTTAAACTACTATACATACTTCTATTTAGCACAACCAAATTACTGTTCCATCACTACTTCTGTGTTAACACTCAAACTTGCTTATCTCCTCTAATACTTCACTCTATTGTATTTTTTAAATTACTCCTATCTATCTTATACACCGCTCTTCTATCTGTAAAGTTTTAGTTCAAGGCTTGTACATTTATTGTTTCTGAATATCAATACAGATTTTATTACACTGATGATCACGCTATGTATTAAATGAAACTGCATTATAAAATTTGTTATTGTAAATATTGATTGCATTAAATACGTTGGAACTTTTCTCCCAGCCCTCTGCTGAAAAATGTGCCTGTGCCCCATCGGACTTTCGTGATAAATAAATGTCAATAAATAAAGAAATCATTGTTTAAATAAATAAATCACAAAAGAGGGCTTTATATAAAACTCAAATAATTACACAAATGTGAAATACATTTCCGCATTATATGAGTACTTAAGAGTATTAACCAGTTTAAGATAACACTTGAGGAATGTGTTGGACATTGGACATACAGTCCAAAAATAAGGGAATCTGTATTCCTACATGGCCATTAAGGCCTGAACATTGAAACAACAGACTTATCAACTTATGTAAATATAAAGTACATAGATTTTAAAAAAAAATTAAGCAATTGTAGATGTAATTCCTTTTTTTCAGATTTTTTTATCAAGTAGAATTGCAAGCAAAACCCAATACATTATTATAAACAGTGTATCTTTTTGAACAGGAGTAAATATGTCTGAGAGTGATGCATGTGGAGTAGAACTCCTTATAGATGATAACAAGATATCATCTGGAGTTTCCATTTGTTTGACAGTAGTATTGTAGCTGCTCTGAGACTACTCAAAGTCACTGCCAGAAAACTCAGAAATTACCTGCCCTGCTGATTTGTTTTCTTTATTTGCATTTGTTGACCTTTCAGCTGCAGCTATTATAGTTAAAGAATGTCATCCGATGTGCTATTTATAAATTAGTGTGAAAATAAAGTAAGCATCTATGATAGTTCCAGTTTTTGGTTTAACTAAGTTTGCTTTTCCACCATAAAAATCATAAAGGCCTTATAATGTTATTTTTCTTTCAGCTACAGGGGCAAAGCTTATTGCTAATGTTTAACAGAAAAGAAAGAGAAAAGAAAAGTTGGTGTCATAGTGGAATAGATGAGAAAACTGCTGAAAATAAGGTTGTCATCAGAGCGCACATATTATAAATGTATGAATTATGGCTCATACTTGCAGTTCAGAATACTTGGATTTTACTTGCATGTGGTTATTAATTATTAATAGTCTTACAGTACTATTTGCACAGTGCATAAAAACAGACAGTGGTAAAAGTTACCTGTATTGTGATACTTTTACTACAGGAGAATGCAATTTTGTTATTAAATAAATTCATTGCTAAATGTATCATTTTGGATGAATGTTTAACTTGTCAACTGTTCACAATGATACCTTTTCCACTGTTTACCCCACTAGAACTATGCTTATTGAAGCAGCTTGTCCTTAAAAAGTGGCTGCACAGAACCCCTAGGTCCTGCATTAATTTATGCTCTAAGAATGAATTTAGTGACTACAGTTTATTACTGCTGAATAAATTTCAACATCACAAAGGACAGTATTGACAACATATTGCAAAGATAATTGTTAAAAGCACATTTAGTGAAACATAAATGTATGAACTGCACAGGTATAGGAAACTGTACATGTTAATATTCTTATATTATTTTATGTATGTTAAGAAGTAAAGTTCGTGTAAAGTTTTTCCAAAGTACTTACATCACTAACTGCACCTGTTTGTTGTAAAGATTCCATTTCTTGCAGATTAAAGAGTATTCAGAGCAGATGATTTTGGATTGTGAAGGTGGTGACAGTATTGCCATTACACCTTTCAAAATATGCTGTGGGGAAGATACAGGAGCACAATATTGTTGATGACTTGAATGTAAAGAGGAGTCGCCATCATAAAAAGTAAAATTCTTCACAATGTAGTACAAGTTTTCACAAAATGTTTCATATGTTGATGGCAAATATGCTACTGCCTGTAAACAATCATTGCTGTCTGTTATGGCTATACAGAGAATTTCTTATATTACTTGTTTATTTTTTTTCATATCATTACTGTTTTTATAAGCATAAATTTTACTGCAACTTTTCCCCTGAGTTTGCCTTTTGATTTTCTTTTAATGGACACCATCAGCAGTAGGAGAAAAGCAACATTCCATTACTTTTAGAGTACCTATTTTATTATTTATTTTATACTAGCTTTTTGCATGGCATGAATTTTAATCAGTCAGTAGCTAAAGTGATGACAAATTCAATAAAGGTGTTAGTTGTTCTCATAAACAACAGTGTTTTTTCTAGTTCTGTCACTCAGTGCAATTTTTATTTATTTATTTATTTAAATTTGTTGACCGGGAGTGTCCAACTGGACGTAGGTCCATTTTCAGCGGAGGCCCAGGGAGAAAAGCTCCACAGTTAAAATAAACAGACAGTATTTACATTGGATTACATAGTGATTAACAATTTACATAACAATTACTTACAACATATTTACAGATGAAGAACATAGTACATCAGTAGACAACTAGAATCTTATTATAAGGTCAATGCATCTTATTATAAGGTAAAGTAGTAAATATATATTCCAAGGTACAGTAGCAAATATATATTCTAAGGTACAGCAGTAAATATATATTCTAAGGTACAGCAGTAAATATATATTCTAAGGTACAGCAGTAAATATATATTCTAAGGTGCAGTAGTAAATATATATTCTAAGGTACAGTAGTAAATATATATTCTAAGGTACAGCAGTAAATATATATTCTAAGGTACAGTAGTAAATATATATTCTAAGGTACAGCAGTAAATATATATTCAAACTTGGCATCATAATTATATATCCGATTTGCATTCTAATTTGTCAGCTGTTCTAGTCTGCAAAGTACGATCATTACCAGGTACTACAGTTATATTACTATATAAATCGTAATGCACACCTTTTATTTTTAACATAGGAGAATATATAAAACTAAAATGGGTTTAACTCTTTAGCAACAGAATAGTCAAATGACACAAACATTATTGGAGCTTGTCAGAAAAAATTCTACAAGTTTTTGAGGATAGTATGTTACCTAGATCCTTAATGAAATCACATAAAACCAATGCGCTATCACATATCAGCAAAGTATTTTATCTGTTTACACAAGGTAGTCCTTCTGAGTCTCATTTGCAAGAGTGAAATGTATAGTAAATTGCACAGCATTGAAAAACTGCAACAAAACTTTATCAAAGCACATAGTAATAAAGCATTACAAATTGTGAAGGCTTTTTATCTTGTATAAAGTCAAAATCTACTGATAATTCAACTAATGGATATAAGATATTTCCCAGGATTCAATAAAATCCATGTAGGCTCCATGTAGAGCCTACAAGGAATGTAGCTGTGTACACAGCCACAGTTTCCCCCTTGGCAGTGCTCCATGAATATTAATCATGATGCACTGCCAAGGGAGAGTATAGTAATAGGGATATTGAATTAATGTTGGCAGTTGTGTAGTGGCTATCCCATGGTTATAGTTTGTCCAGTGAATTCCTGGACAGATGTAATATACAGGACAAGAATCCTCATAATGTACCTTGCTAGTTTTGAAATGTGTGTGACTGAATATTTCGTGTTTTAATTTCCTAAAGTTTTTTTTTTTTTTAATGCCATTTGCATGGCACAGAGCACAGCAGTGCTCAGCTGTGCTTAGAGCTATACAGCTAAGACCTGCTGCACATCTAAAAATAGAAACCGGATGTAATTAATTATTATATCTGTTTTTATTTTTTTTTCCTTTTTTATTGTCCGTTTGCACAGCACGGCATGGAGCACAGCAAAGCCGAGCTGCTCTTACACATACAGAGCTGACACCTGCCAGACATCTAAAAATAGAAACCAGATGTAATTAATTATTTATTTCAGGTCATGTTTAAGCTTGTTTGCATGGCACTGCATGGTGCTTAGTAACACTAACTGGTAGCTTAGTAGTATATGTGAAGGTATATTACATTACATAATATCCAAGTAGCTAAATGGGTAGAGTCATGGCTTGGTAGGGGCTGGGTTCGAGTCCCTAGCAATCATACCTTTTTTGTAATGCAAGTTAATGTTTTTCTTAATTTAAAAACACATTTGTCACATTTGTAAGAGTTGCACAATGCTAAGTACTGCTTAAATATGGTCAATGGCTACTACTGTTTGCGCATTGCTAAACTTTGCTAAAACACGGTTATGAGAGTTTGCACAATGCTAAGCAACGTGGCTCATTTTTGCATGTTGCAGTATGATTTGTAAGGGCAGGAAAGCAGCCTATATTAAAGCCAATAGGCAGAAATTTTGCAACATTTGTTAGAGTCTTACTAACTGTTGGTATGCCAGGTGGTGCTGGAGAGGGTGAATGCTTTCAGGCGCAGAGGTGGGGTATATAGGATTCCAGATTGTTTGTTGGGCTCCTGGTACAGAATTATGAACCTAGGCATTTGCAGGGCAATTACCAGGGCTCAGAATGTAAGGCTGAGGCCTGGGATCAGTTGGCCAGGGATATTACCAGTGCTGCTGGTATCCCCCACACTGGTGAGCAGTTTCACCAGCACTATGACAACCTATAGCGATGCAAAAGGTGAACTTTCGATGCATGGGTCCAAGAGGCCAGGGATAGGCATGCTCCACACATATGTAAGCATTTCTGCCACTACTTTACTAAAATTCAAGCTGAATCTGTGCAAAACCGGTATGCATATTAGTGTGCTTCTCTTCCAACAGCTGCAGCTGAGAGGGCTCTCAACTTGCAGTGTCATGCTGGGTGCCTGGCCAGGATGTGCTGTGAGTGTGGGAAGTATGGATATTTTATGATAAATAAACAATAAACAATAAAAACTGTAGTGAAATAAACAATAACCGATAAACAATACCAAGAACATTAAGCAATAAAGTGCAAAGCAGGATTGTGGTGTCACGTACAACCCACAGTGCTGTTCAAGGCTGTCTCCAGGCCACATTCAGTCACAAAATGCTCTCTTTTCCTCCCACTTCAGGAACAAAATATATGGGTGAGGTAGCCCACTTTATGAGCAGATATTGTGTGTATACCTCATACCTACTTAGCAACAATACCAATAAAGTGTAAAGCAGGATTGAGGTGTCATAACTAAATGTGTTTAACTACTTGCAGTAGGACTGTATTCATTGCATGTCTGTTCTAATGTCACTGCAATCAACTGTAAAACTGTAATAACTGTAGAATGCAAACGTAATTGTCTGATAAATGTATTGCACAACCCACAGTATGTCTCAAGGCTATCTCTAGGCCACTTTCTGTCTCATAATGCTCTCTTTTCTTCTCACACCAGGAACAGGGTATATGGGTGAGGTAGCCCACTTTATGGGCAGATATTGTGTTTATACTCCACACATACTTAGCAGCAATAAAAATAAAATGTAAAGCAGAATTGTGGTGTCATAACTAAATATGTTTAAATACTACAGGCCTGTAATTCATTGCATGTCTGTTCTAATGTTACTGCAGTCAACTGTAAAACTGTAATAACTGCAGAATGCAAATGTAATTGTCTGATAAATATATTGCACAACCCACAGTATGCTTCAAGACTGTCTTCAGGCCACTTTCAATCACAAAATGTTCTGTTTTGCTCCCACTACAGGAGCAACGTTTATGGGTGAGGTAGCCCACTTTATGGCCAGATATCGCGTGTATACTTCACAGATACTTAGCAGCAATACCAATAAAGTGTAAAGCAGAATTGTGGTGTCATAACTAAATGTGTCTAAATACTTGCAGTAGGGCTGAATTCATTGCATTTCTGTTCTAAAATACTGCAGTCAATTGTTACATTATTTGCAGATGTCCCCCTGCAGTCACAGTTTTTACTCCCATGCCTGCCAACTAAGACATGATGGTCATTTAGTCTACTTAATGTACACAAACATACCTTTCAACTGTCATGATTTTTCATAATGTAAATACAACTGCCCAATCTGTCTGGTCCATGATTAGAAGATACATGTTTACCTGGAATGCAATTTATTTTCAATTCCATTTACAGAACACCATGGTAGCCATGTATGTGCATATAATGTGAAACAGTTCCATGTAGTTGTGTACCTGCATTTGTTAGTGCTTAGTCCCATGCTAAAATCTTGAGAGTTATGTACATAATCTATAGAAGAATTGTAATCACTGCACTCACAACTGACACTGCACACCTGTAGAATTATGTATTAGCAGTCTTGTTAGGAATACCATCTGCCATGTCACTAATGGTATGTGTTTCTCTCTCTTCCCATCTTTATCTTCTTTAATTTATTATTATTTATTATTATGATTTAATATTAATATAGACTGTTAAACTGTTTTGTTGGCCTTATGGGTTATTTCATACTGGCTTGCTGTTAACATACTTACTGTTATGTTATTTAATGTTGTGTTCCACATAATATACCTTAATATGTATTTGGATTAATCAATATTATGTTCCATTATGTTAATACTAACATTGACCCGCGGTGGTGGTGCTGCAGTAGCGTTGTCGCCTCACAGTAAGATGCTGTCCGGTACAATTCACAGCTAGAGCGTCCTCTGTGTGGAGACATGCGTGAATGGGCATACCTCCATTGAAGGTTGTGCATCAGGCCTGGCAAGCCGGTACATAAAAATCAACTGCCAATCATTAGCGGATCGGAGTTCCACTGTGGCGACCCCTAACCGGGAAAAGCCAAAAGACACAAACAAACAATGTTAATACTAACATTGGTTTTGTTATTACTAACCTTAACTTATTGTTATAACTAATTTACTACAGTTTGCAAAGGTAGGCCAGTTCCCAGTGATCCACCTACCTTGCCTCCTGTGGCTGTGGCACCAGGAGCCATCATATCTGGGACCCAGTCTGGTGGTGGTCTGTCTGCTACACTACCTGCAGCGTTGGGTAGTTCTGCCCCTCAGGACAGGGCTTGTCCCCCCTCTTAGAGTGGTGGTTGAGGGGGATGTGTCACCCATGATGAACTTCCAGGTTTGGTGTGCAAGATCATGTACTGTGGCTTTGGACACCACCTGTATGCTGGATGGAAGGTATGCTGGCCACCCTGCTAGGTCAGGCTTGCCCTGGAGCCCAGCCTCCACCACTGCCACTGGCAGGGCAGTGATGAAGCAGTCCTGACAGTTCCAAGGGTGGAGACATGAGTCACACTGCTATTTTGTGGAGGCTATGATTCCACAACACCCTCCCCATCCAAGGTGTTCACCTCCCCTCTTGTGTCACACACCATCCCTGTCTTCTGTCTTGTCTGTCTGCAAAAGCATCCCCATCTACCCAATTTATCTCCCCCACACATACCTATGTCCCTTCCCCAACATTCCACTCTCACTTTAAAAGAAAATGGGCACCTGTCCCAAAAAAATATCATCTCATGCATAGCGCTCCATTTTGCACACATGCCCACTGGACACATGTAATTTGGTCCAATTGGCTTGACAATGCAGTTATGTTGTCCTCACCCCTGTCTCTGAGGGTGAGAGTCAAAATTCATCTACAAATTCTGTCAAAGTGCACAGTTGTTGCTGTACAAGAAATGGAGAGCTACGGTTCTTTCCTACACCTTTCCTGCACATCCCTACCTGCCTTTCACTATGTTTTTCACCCTGCTTGCACCACATTTAACCACTTTCCTATCTCCCCTTTTTCTTTTCTTTAAAGTTTTTGAGCAATGCTGCATGATGTGGCGCATTGTGCAGTGTTGCTAAGCTCAGCTAAATGGAGCTATATTGATATATTAGCTTTAAATAATAATGAACACATACAAAGTAAGCATCTGTCCAGTAGTTCAAACTCAAGACCATCGTACCTGCCAACCACTGCATTAACGTGCCACACCACACAGCTAAGTAAAACAGGTGGTTTATGCAAAATATAATAACTGCAAGCTACAGTCGTTAAGAGAGTTTAAGCAGAGCTGCACATTGTGCCATGTTGCGCAAACTTGCTTAAAAAAGTAATGGAAAAAATGGGAGTGTAACTTGCAATCTGGTGCAAGAGTACACCAGTAAAAAGCCAGACATGGAATAATGGATGTAAGTGAGGTCTTTAAGAGCAGGTAAATGTTTACATTTACCAGCAACATTTAGAAATACACTTGCTAAAACATTAATGGCAACATACATGTTTAACTGACACTCTGGTAGAAAACTGCATCCATATAAAGCCATTCACATAATGATAGATGTAAAAATGTATGTCACAGCCTGTATGTGTGCACTTATATCTTGACAAATACACATGCTGTAACAGTGACTCAGTAGCTCATTCTGTTAAATGCTATGCAAACAGTAAGTTTTGCCACACAGAGTCCTGGGTTCAAATCCAATGATTTGTAGCATTTAGATGATATTGTTGTGAAGCCAGCAATTAATGACTGAGTAATGCACTCTTTATCCACACAATGCATTACAAATAAAATATCTGTTTTTTACTGAAGAAAGTCACAGGCCTGCAGATAGGGACACACTTTGCATATCCTTATAGCAACACTATAAGTGCATAAAGTGTCAGGTCAATCATTAGTATGCATTCACAGAGAATTTTAACTTAGGTAATGCAAATGAGGCCCACTAATATCAGAGTGCTGCACACAATCCTTTCCTAATCACATTACAGATTAGCACAGCTGCACAGCTAACATACACATATGAACCCCTGCTAGTAACAAGGACTGCCATTATACACGTTCCAAATGAATACCGCACTGTAACACATGGCCTGACAGTTGCTCAAATTGTTGGCTTAATGTTATATTTACCCCTATGTTGCTCAAGGACACAACAAACATGTTGCCTAGAACTCTGTTAGTGATATCATCACCTCACATACTTACCTTAAGCACATGCCTTAATTTGAGTGGAAGGGGTACCCTCAATCTGGCTCTGCCTCGACAACAAGGATGACACTGCTCCCAGAGTTACTCTTACAGCTTGTTGTCCTCCAAAGTGTTCACACTCTCTGCCTGTGCCTCTTACCTGATGCAGCACCTGTACCCTGTAGTGCACACATCTGTATATAAAAGTGGCTGATGCAGACCTACCCTCTGTGATGATGTAGTCTCATGACTCCAGTAATGTCCAGCACAACATAACAGAAAGGGCTTCTAATCTACAGGAAATTCTTATATCTTGTTCAGTAGTTGCATGTCATTGGCTGATGGAAATGAAAATCTGCAGTGTTGGCTGGAATTAGCATTTCAGAACCACAGATTGGTTAAGAGGCAATCACCTGGTAATGAGAAACATGTTAAAAAGGCAAACAGTTGGCTATGGGGAACCAGTCTGTATGAGACTTTCTTCACACAGTAAACACATTGCAAAAAACTTTATATATCTGCACATGTAACAGAGGAGTATTACACTCCATCAGGTATGTAGCCTTTTTGTTTACAATATGATGCATATGTGTGAATATACTTAGGGGGGATGGGGATTAGAGCATTAAGCCTTTCTTAGAACTGTGATAATGGCATGTCATTGATCTCCACATTTGTTATACCTATAGAGGATGTACAATACATCAAGCGTGGCATGTTTTTGTCAATGTGGCACATTGGTCTCATGGGACTGTCCCACTGTAGTGATTGTAATAGCACGACTGCTATTTGTTTGGCACTGTTGGTTTGACATATTATTAGGAAGGGTTGCCCCTAGTGGACACACTACAATGGACTCCAGTGTTGGGTGTATGATCTCATAGCAGTATCTGTCATGGCATGCATGGGAAGATCTGATTATCACTAGTATATTTGTTGTATCCGCATTCTTAGTATGTTTGCACATATTGTGGAATATGACATGTGTGATCAAGCAGTGGATACTTCCAGCCATTTTGTTCTTGTTGTACCTCTACATTGTGTACTTCCATGTATGTGTTCCTGACATATGTTCTCATTTTATTGTCTTTCAGAAACATGTATCCCAGATGCCATGCCCCTTTCATGGATGCAGAGAATGATATAATACTGAAAGGCCTCTGTCAACATCATGAACTCCTACTGTCCAGGGGAAGGCAAAACAGGGAATAGTGGTCAGCATTGTGAGCTGAACTTGTCCTTGACGTGAATGCCATAAGTCACCAGAGTAGGACATTTGAGTAGGTTTGACACCGTGCAACAGACATGACTAATGCTGCACACAGAAGAGTTGCAGATATAGCCAGGGATTGTGGTGCCAGGCACCGAGGAATTCCTGGCAAACCTAGGAACACACAACAGCTCACAGGCATCCATCACACTGTACATTTTAGATGTTGGTGCCACAGTTTTCATGGCAGAGGAACATGGAAGTAAGCTTAGTTTGATGAAAATTAGAATACTGTAGCATTCAATGTGTTAGGGTGCAAATACTTTTACGTGGGTGTCAGGTCTGTTCTTGGGGGGGGGTTAACTGCAGTTTGAATCTCATGCTCAGATTTTGACCAGCATAACAATTAACACATTAGCTACTGTAAATGTGAGATATATGGACGTATTACCTTGCTATACTGCAACATGTGGTGGTTTAACCTCCCCCTCAACCTTTCACAGGTCCATCAGGTATTGGACAAGGCCATGGTCCTGCTCCTGGTAAGCATGACACTGTTTCATTACAGATGTAGATTTACACCAATGTATTCGCTAAAGTGTCATCCCAGGCCTGCTGCCTGGAATGCTGTACTGTCAGCATGACTGTCAAATGCACAGGTATTTTCTGACTTTAGAGCCATAACTATGCCTTGTAGGTGTGACCACACCGATACATGTGACAGTATTGTCAGGACATAGCAGATTGTCATATGTGTTAACTGTGCAGAGTCTTTGCAAATGTTAACAGAGTACCTCATTGTTGCTGATGAGATTGCTGTGTAAAGAGCTTTTATTTACAAGTGACTAAAGTTGTTTGTGGGAAAAGTAATGCCCTCATGTCCTACTATATGTGATTGGCTTTTAAAGAAGTCTGCATTAGTGACAGCAGTGTATAGAGCTTTACATGTATTGCAACATAGTACTGCAGAGCATAATTGTGCAGGGCATTAATGTACTGCTTTACCCTTTCTTATCACAGGTGACCTGGGGGGGGGGGGGGTTAGTCTCTGTCCCCTACACAACCTGATCTCAGTATCTCTTCTGACTCTGATGATGATGGTGGCCAGAGTGAGGCACACATGAGGGGTTCAGTGGCTGAATCTGTCCCAGAGGTTGACATCCCTCTTCTGCCATCATTGTCATCACCGCACACAGTCAGTATGCCTACACATGCCCAGCCCCCAGAGGTCACAGATATTAAATAGTCAGAGGGTGGAGACATTGAAATAGAAAGTGGGGCAACTATGACTCCAGTGAGTGTAGACTCTGGCCTTAGCCAGACAGCTACCGAGCTTCCACACAGATGGATAAATAGGGGTGCTCATAGGATGCCTGCTGTCCTTCCAACACCTGTTGCAGGTGTCACATCATGGGTCCCTCGGCATATGTTTTGGCCCATAATGGAGACACAGGCAATTTCTGAAAGGAACTCCAGATGTATGCTCAGGGTAATGGATGCAGCACAATCTGACATCCATGACTGCCTCCACTGCCTTGGTGACACCCTGGATCAATTCACTGATGCAGTGGAAAGAAGGTGGTCTGAGAGATTGTAGCATATTTGTCTTGGAGCTCACATTGTCTGTGCTAGAACATCTGGTTGGACTTGAGTGTCAGACTTGTGGACATAGGTCAGCAACCCCATCTGCTGAGAGTCCTCATGGCCATGCACAATCATGCTCCCATAGTGGAAGTACATCCAGCACTACAGAGGGGAGTGTGCTGTCCACACCAAGACATGGCAGGCCATGGGCTCATGGTCCTAGGTGTTCCTATTGAGGAGATGGTCCCACTAGACAGCAGTCACTGTCAGGTACTAGCACCACTTCTGACCTTGGACATAGAGGTGCCAGTGCAACTCCTGGCTGAGCCAGTTCCCATGTTTGGGGCAGAGACAGTGAACTGTCAGCTCTACCATGCATGGTGCAAAGCTGTCCAACATACACATATGTAAGGCTAGCACTGAGCTTGACTGTGTTGATGCAAACACTCACATACCACTGTCAAATTCAGGTCAACTGCAGACACACATGGCACATTTCTATGGTCCATCTTGTCTGCTTCCCTTCCTGACTCACACACATGCTTTCAACCTATTGGGTCAGCCTAGGCCTCCTGCACCCCCACACAACACCCTGCTCAAGTGATGATACCTGAGCCATATCCCTGTCATCCTTGTCATTGATGCAGGGAAATGAAGCTATGTGTCTGATGCACAGGGTGACTATATAAATTAACATGTACTTGTGTAATGCATTGTCGCTTTGCCATGCCACTTGCACTGGTTGCTGGCAGAGACTCTATGCTGACATTTATAAAGAGAAAGCCAAGTAATGTTGCATACCTTATGTTGTATGATGTTGTAATGGTTGTATAATTACACAATGACAAGTGTATCATGGACCTGTTTATGTTTCAGTTTCAGGAGGTTGTAGGGGACACCTATAGATACACAGCAGCAAGAAACTCATAGACATCAAAGCACAGGATGGAATGTCAGCACAGAAGAAATATGCCTTCAGCAAGTACAGCATTATAGGTGCATGGACCCATAGGTTCATATGTGTATAACAGGATAACAAAGACAAGTCATTCAGCCTACTCATGCATCCCTAATCTATGAAAAGGTCTGATATCCTTGATAAGTGTCACCAGGGTTTCGGGAGCTAACACATCTACAAGCTATGGTGATGGAGATGACCCATCTACAAAATTCCTGTGTCCATTACAGCCATTTGTCCAACACCAGTTATGATTGTCTTGCTCTGCATCCCATTGTATAACTTGCAAATTATGAGTGTTACAGCAGATGTGTATTTCAAATGCATGGGGAGCATGTTACATATAGGGTGCAGTGTCTGTGTGACATACCTGTCTCTCCAGCATGTACTGTTTATACATTATTTATACCACAGTGACAGTGTATGTGTGTAGAACAGGTAAGACATTCGTTAGTCCTGTTTTGGATAATTGGAAGGTACACAGTGGGATTTGACAACTTCCTGTATGGCAGCCATTCACATCCCCTTCAAAGCATGTAGGACACAGACTGCACATGTACAGTCTTAACATGGACTGCAAAGGACATGTTATCTACAGTGTGTATTGGTGTACCATGGAACCTGTGTGGCTGCTACAGTTGTAAGATATGCCTGTGTAGTGACATAGCAAAGGTGCCATTGTAGTCAATGATAGGTGTGATGAGTGCCAGATACAGTATAACAATGACAGTCTGGGATTTACATGCCATATATTTCTGTAGAGGCTGTACAAAATTGAACTGATCCCCACATCATACCGACCAATGAAAGTCAAGGGCTACATTACTCTGTGTTCATAACTCTATGAGTAATGGCTCAACTGTGTGTGGTGTGTGGACACTACCATGTTTTCCAGGGGTGGATGAGTTCCTAAAGGATAGTATTGTGCAGTCATTGGCATTCACTATTTACTGAATGTGTGCCTCAGGCCATTCTGGATAACTGTTGGTTCTGTGTGGGATTCAGTGACAGCTCCTAATATGTAATCACCTGCTAATGTAGTCAGTCAGAGTTCACTGACAGTGGCCATGACTGCAGGGAATGGAATGGCTAGAAGGGGTACTCCATTAATGATGTCTGGGGAAATCCACTGGTGACTGGCATCATTGTAGCATTGGTCTCCCATTGCCATCTTCCCAGATTATGACTATCAGACATTTGCCTATCCACCAGCTGACATTCCACTCTGTAAATAACCTACACAGTTTTCAGCAAGGCCTGCTGGGCTAATATTGTCAAACACCTTGTCAGGCCATTGTAGGTGGAGTGAGTAATATTCCCTTCATCCATTGCATAGTTTAACATGCAATGATGTCCACCAGTTAGGGTAGGTAGGCATGATCTGGCCTTCAACAAAATAAACAGTGCTTGGTGCAGTGTAGGTTTATGACATTGTTACTCCTCATATCCATGCTAACTCCTTTCATGGCATTTCATATCACACAACTCAGAGATCTGAGGACACTGCTTGGCACTGCATGCTAGTTGTCCTTTGTGCAACTAAGTATTGCAGTTAGTTCCATCATATTCCAAGAAGAGATTCATCAGCCAAAATGTTTGGGAATTGTAATATGTATACCATGTGAAGGTAAGGTGGGGGTTTTACACATGTATTCCGCAGTTGGACACTACCCAAGCAGTGTGCACTGGAAGGACACAATTACCTTGTGAGGACTGTGAAATGCAGGGGACTCCATGGAATTGCTTGTGCCTGGCAACTACTAATTCTGGTCTCACCAAAACCACTCTCACATAGGATACCATGCTCCAATACACTGTCTGTCATTACACACAACACTTTACTATGAAGCTCATGATGAGAAGCAGGACACAGCCTGTTTGTTCATCCACATGAGGGTTCCACATCATGAAAGGCTCTGTAGGCTTCACATACCCCTTTCTAGGTAGATACCTCGATTACCAACCTGGGCACTCAGTTGGGTTTTGCATGTATTATGCCTTCTGTCCAAGGGTTGGTGGTATATCACTAGGCAACTGACAAGATGGTGATTAGGAGCACTGCTGCAGCATCACAATATAATGTGCAATTTCCAGTGACATAAATGTCAAGGCTTGCTGAAACAAGCAGCACAGTGGTGGTTATCCATCATCGGTGACAATTTCACAGCAAGTCATGCATTCTGCCCTTCGACAGATTAATGGTGGATATCTGCATGACATGGATTTGAGGCCTACTGCAGCTGGCTGGCTACCTTTAGCCAATGTGTGTCCACCTGCCACATGTCCTAGGCATGTCATTCTGTAGAGTTATGTACCCAAAACACATGTCTGTGGTCTCACATATAATACAACAACCAAGTCTTGTTGCTTAACAGGCATTGTGCTCTTGCGGGGCCAACGTAATGTGTCAGCAAAGTTGAACAAATCCTCTGCTCATGCACAGGCATCCACATCTTCACTGCAAGGAGTGCCTACAAACACTGTATGTCAGTCTGTCAACTGCAGGGGTGTAGTAGCATGACTCTAACTTTGCAGGATCTATTGATGAGATGTGGAAAATGTCCCCACCCCTCTACTCCTATGACACACAAGCACAACATGCTACACATGTTACTGCATTTCCAACCTTGCTTCCATGGTGGGTCCAACAGCAGTCATTTCATATCGCAATGAGCATTTTGCCAACATGCACAACTAACATCATGTGCTACCTACACCCACATCACACACCCCTGCATGTGTGCAGCACCTTACCAGACAGATTCCCAAGCAACAGACACCTCAGAAAATCCTGCCTCAGGACACTACAGTGCACATAATACTGCATTCACCACTGTGTCACCGGTCAAACACCTGAGGAAAACACCTTTTATTCCTAGGTGATGACATTGTGAGACACATTGACTGTGTCAACAGGCTATGTATGGGAATGATCACACTTAGCTGTCTGTGTGTTGACAAAATATGCCATAGCACACATTGCCGCAAATCAAGGAATATCAGTTAACATAAAGTTGACATCATAGTTCCTCCAGGTGTATACGACTAGGGACATATGTCACCAGAGTATATGCAGACACATGACTGAGTTTAGCCAGTCTGTGTCTCTCACAGGTATGTGCATAGCTTTCAGCTGCAGTTGATCCTTACCTAGGATAATGGCTCCATGCACACGGAAATTGATGGAAGTCAATAATTGCTTTAACATGTGGTGTCATTGTAAGGGCATCTACTGCATGTCTGCTTGGGATGCCTTGCTCAACAGACTTCAATGCTTCACCAGTGGTGGTCTTCATCTCTCAACCCTGAGATTTGGAGTATTGTCCAAGGCTACTAACACCCCCACAATGCAGCTTATATGCACTGTCTGGAGGGATAACTTTGCAATAAGAACACCATCTTCATACAATATCATGGTTATACTGCTATACACTGGGAATGACAACACTGAACCCCACTCTGTGGAAGGTGTCCCCACTTTGAAATGTGCAGACATGTGTGCAGTCGAGAGCATCTGGTTCAAGGCTATGGACAGCACCACAGCCATACCAGACTACATGTCCTTCCACATGTTTAGACCTCAAAATGACAGTATGTAAGGTAATGTAGGTGGTGGGGTCTACCTGAGATGGTCGACAAGCCATTTGATCGACACTCATTTGGTTGACAATTCATTTGGTTGACAGGCAGATTTGCCCCCCTCCCCAATGTTGTGCGACCCTGGAGTTGATATATATAGTTAGGGGGGTGTGGGGGGCACAGCCCCCCACATAAAACTGCTTGTCGACCAAATGAACTGTCGACAAAATGAGTGTCGATGATATGGCCTGTCGACCATGTGATAGGGATCCAGGTGGTGTATACATACTCATTAAGGATAAATACACATCCAGATTAAATACACATCCAGATTTTGTGAAACACTAAATCTCGGAGACACTGCAGGTGCCATTCACTACTGGAAGGGCACATAATCAAGCAATTGCCAGCTACAGGAGCAGCTCCATGAATCTAGACACCCATTGTGCTTATTTGGATATACGTGTCTATCAAGATATATCATTACACCATGGCTTGGGGTGGCATTAAGTGACCACCAACTGTGTTGCTTAGTTGCGCTGAAACTCACTTGCCCAAAGGTTAGTCCACGTCCTTAACTACAATGCCCTGTAGCAGTGCCGGGACATCCCCACAAGGGCAGCTAATGTATTGCATCATGTTTTTCCCAGTATGGGTGACCACTTCAGCCCACCAGTGTGAGGTCCTCCCTGGTGTGATCTGACCACAGATCAGTCTCATTAAGACTACTAAAACTAACCTCCCCCTTGCAGACAATATAGACATATATTTCAACAAAGCAATTTATTACCTCCTGTGGGATGGTTTACATAGCATGACTGCTCCTCCCCGCTCAGATGAGACAGACAGGTATTCTGAGCTTTACACCCATGCATCATGTAAGCAGCAGTACAACTGCATGGACTCAGCTGTACCTGACAGGAGGAACACGGGCTCCTCATGGCACAGCAAACCTGCCTGGTGAACAACTGCCATTAGCAGGCTATACATTTAGAGGTGGACATTGTCATGTGACAGTTAGGGTGAGGGTGCCCCCTAAAATGGAGGCACAACCTCCTTAGCTACAACAAGCACATAGTGTTGTTGTGACATTGTGTAGATTAGTCACCCACAGAAAGTAGAACTGCAATGCACAGTGTAGTTACATGTGTAACCACAGAAGACAGGTCCAGATTGTTGGAGAACTCGTACATAATGATAACACATATAATGGGTCTGTACTCATAGCTAGCCTGTAGTCCCACAGGTTCTGAGTCATCTTCACTCCCCTGTCCCCACCACATGTGCCACATAACATTCCTACAACATGTCCCATACCTTCCATTTCTACACAGCATGTCATAACTGGCCTCTCTGTGGGAGATATACAGCATCTATTGGACATGCTAACATCCCAGGCTGCATCCTACATGGACTCTGACAAGGACTACTAACACCATTGAGAACACATTTCAATCATACTGAAACCACTGGCTGCACCCTAGCGGACTGGACAATGGCAACTGTTATACCCCTGCACAGAGGTGGTGCGTCCACTGACCAGCAGAACTATAGACCTCTTTCCCTAAGTATCCATATCTGTATGCCCATACGGCAAATCATCATGGAGCTGATCAGCACACATATATGTGATCTACACCCAGTTGACTGTACACAGTTTGGATGTCTGACAGGGAGATCATGACTGTTAAACATGGTGAACATGTCCGAGGCAGTCACCAAAGACCTGAGTGAGAGGGACATCAGGGCATACAACCCCCCCTGGACTTAGCCAACCCATCTGACCATATCCCCCACTCAGGCATCATTTACAAAAGCACCCACTTAGGCATCCACTGAAATATCATTGCAGGGGTCACTAAGTGGCCCATTGACAGAACACATACTCAACATAGGAAACATCCACCTCCAATAGCTGATCTGTAAGTAGCAGTGTTCAGCAGGGCTCAGTCCTGGGTCCTCTACTGTGTGGAATCCATTTAACCACAATACAAGCAAATACTGAATGCCTGTGGCTAACAATGTTGGCTGATGCCTGCAAACTGTGAGCACTCATAGAGTCTATGAGTTATGTCAATATCCTACAAAAAGGTATTGATGAATAAATGCAGGCTATAAACTCCATGCAAATATAAATGTAGTATAATTTCCATCACTAACACCTATGTACCTGGAAAGTAGCACATCAGTCACAACATGTGATGTACATACTCAGGGGTGATAAAGCTGGGCACACAGGCCTGGCCACACAAGTTTATGTGCCTCAGATCATTGTCTCAGAAATGACCGACTAAATAAAAAAGGTGTAGGCACTGCTCTAGTATACTCCAACCTTCTTACCTTAATTCCCCTCCAAATTCCAATTCCTCAGTTCCAGAAAACTGAACTAACTGCTGGAATTTTAAAACTAAATAAACATAAAAATATCTGCATCATTGCCCTATATATCTCACCTGGTAACAATATCTGTACAATCTAAAATATTCTCCTGTGGACCTCTACTGAAATTAACTATGAAACTTATATCCTTGATGATGTGAATATTGACAGGAATAAAATCAATTGCCCCTCTCCCTCCCTATCCATTAACCTCTATAACTTCACTCAAATAATCCTCTCCATCACTCGCCCTAACAAAATAAACCCTCCCGGATCCACTATAGATTGGATCCTAGTCTCAGATCCAAATAAAATAACCAATTCTGGCACAATTCCTGATACCTTTAGTGACCACCTCCCAGCCTTTATGCATCGCTCAACTAGGCCTTCCCCACACCAGCATCAATACATTCAAGCTCGTAACCTCAGTAGCTTCAACCCAACTACTTTCTCAAATACTTTCAAACAAATGAACTGGCAAATTCTAAACATCCTTCCTCTCGACAAGGCTATATAATACTTCAACTCTGTCTTCCTTGATACTTTAAACTCACTAGCCCCACTAAGAAACAAAAGGATAAAAACTAAAACTGCTCCTTGGCTTTTCAAAGAGACAAAACAGATTATGCACCACAGAGACAAACTATGGAAGCTTTACAAAAACAATAAACTGGCCAATACCTTGCTCCAATATAAACAGCTCTGCAACCGTTCAAAATGACTAATCACCAAAGACAAAAAAATCCTACTATATCAAACTTCAGTCCAATAACAATAAAATCCCCCAAAAATTCTGGAACTCAATAAACTCACAACTCAATCCAGGCTCCAAGAATAATCCCTGTCCTGATCCAAGTAAATCTGACCTCGAACTAGGCTTTAAATTTAACTCATTTTTCATAGAAAACTATTATTACCCTCACCAAGACATTTCCCAATAATAACCCAATTGCTCTACACTCTCCCCCTTCTAACTCACCTCATCTGTTTGAACTCAAACCCATCTCCTCTAACTTTATAAAAAAAAACTTTTGTCCAAACTTAAACCTTGCTCTAACATTCCCGACAATATCCCATCTTCCTTCTTAAAATGTGCTGCTGTTGGCATTGCTCTTCCAATCAGCATCATTATTAACTGATCCATAAAAGAATCATACGTTCCCAAACTCTGGTGCTCAGCTTATATTCTTCCTCTTCATAAAGGAGGCAAAATACCAGTATCTCAAACTTTCGCCCCATTGCTTTGTTCTCACCAATCTCCAAAATCCTAGAAAAATGCATCCACCTCCAACATATGCCTTTCCTGACCCAAAACAATCTTCTCACTCCTACCCAGCATGGCTTCCATCCAGGCCATAGCACAATAACCACTCTATTCTCTTTTCTAGAAACTGTCAATCAAGCCCTTGATTCAGGACACTTAGTTTCTACTGTTTTACTCGATCTGTCTAAAGCCTTTGATACTGTTTTCCACAAGCACCTTCTCTGTCATCTCGCAAACCTTAATCTCTCACATAATGCTTTATCCTAGTTCTTCAGCTACCTATCAGACAGATCACAGGCAGTCAAATGGAAGAACTCCATCTCTTCCTGCCTACCTCAACTGGCATGCCACAGGGATCCATCCTTGGGCCAATGCTTTTTAACATCTTCATCAATAACTTTCACACTACTATTCCTGATGCTAAAATCATTCAATACGCAGACGATTCAACCTTAGTCTGCTCTGCCTCAAATCTCTCTGAATTGCTGACTAAAACCCAAACTGCCTTCTCAACAACTGAAAACTGGATGTGCCAAAACCACCTCTCTTTCAATGCAAATAAATCAAAGATTCTACTATTCCCTCCCACAAAGACCCTCTCCTACGATAAAAACCACTTCAAAGTCTATAGTCAAACCAACTCACCTATAGAAGTGGTCCCCTCTGCCAAACTACTTGGCATTACTGTAGATGAACACCTCAAGTTTGATATTCATATTCAACAAAATATTAAGAAAACCCCCAAAAGCTAGGTATGCTGTATAGGAATAATCGCTTTCTCTTCAACTCTACCAGGCAAATTCTGTCCTTGACTTATCTTCTTCCTTCCTTATTATACAGAGCCCCTCTTCTAACCAACCTGTCCTCCTCTATCACCTCTAAACTAGAAAACTGCTACAACAAAATCTTTAAATTTACCTCTAAATCTAAAAATACCATCCATCACTGCCTAACCCTACAATCCCGGAATTGGCTTGAACTCCCAAACTACCTAGATTATCTCCAACTCACTACTGTATATAGACTCGTATTTCACCCAACAAAATGTCCCACTCTAACTAACATCCTTCCCCCTTATACACCCAACAGAGCTCTCAGATCTGAAAATCAGAACGTAATTACTATCCATAAACCTAAATGCCCTGCTGGCCAACTTCTCCTATCTTTCTCACTAGGCGAAAAAAATGGAATTCCCTTCCCTACACACTAAGAACCATACCAAACTCCGAAAACTTCAAAACCCAACTATTCAAACACCTATCCACTAAATGGAAATGTACCTGCCTTCACCCAACCTAATCAAAGGGGGTTCTCTCTCTGGTTCCCAAGCTCTACAACTCTCATAGTTATCTTCCTATGAGCCTATATACGCTCTCAACAATTTCTATAGCTTCTCTCTAAGCTCTCAACAACTCCTACAGCTACCCTCACACAGCCCAACCTTGTAAATATTGTAAATAGCATTCTACTGTTGATGTGTGTATGTAAAGCGTATTTACATTTTCTTAAAAGGTTAGTATGTAAACTGTTTCCACACCTAACACATATCTGTTTTCCTCAAATGAAACTGTATGATCCCTACCTTCAAGCTTAATGAATTTGTTAACTATGCATGATATTGAATGCATTAATGAGTAACTATTCTACATAATATTATCTTTAATATTAACTATCAGTTGTATCTAAATTGCATAATGCATCTTGGAGCTTTTCTCCTTGGGCCTCCACTGAAAATGGGTCAGTTTGGTGCAGTGGACTTCCCCAGTAATCAAACTGCAAACAAATAAATAAAAATCACCATGCCCCCTAAGTGGTATGACAGGAATCATATGTTATAACTGAGGGCACAGTCACCCGTAACTGACATACTCATAACCTCCATGAACTCTTCCCTCAGCATGCCAATATCTGAGTGCAATGCTCATTTGGTAATGTACTTTTCTCAGCACTACTGGCAATTGCACACAAAAGTATGGTCCATCACAAGGAAACTTCACATCTTCAGTATCTGTTCAATGAGGATTGTCTGAAATCACTATCATTGTAGCCTGTGGCATATAGACTACTCAGAAGTGATCTCTGCCTTGCATATAGGTCAATTTGTGACCTTGCTTGTTTGTAAATGCTGCATATCTGTAGGTGGCATGGTACATGGATTAATCACTCTAAGGACATTAACCTGGTATGTGACATTAGTGATACATGCTGGTGGGAGAGATCTGTCTAGCAGACTTTAACACACCTTTGAAACAAAACCCTGCCTAATAGTAAACAGCGCACCTCAGTGCACCTCATCACATGCCATCTGTATGATTGGCTGGGTGACTATCATTTCACCATAGGGCTTCTTCTTGTGCTCCTCTTGGACAGAGGAAATATGTGCTGATCATGTAATCAAGGGTAAACAGTTGCCTAGAACTGTGAGGGCTGTATGGCCATTATGCTAGGGAAGTTCAAACATCCTATGCTTCTTTAAGCTGATGTAAAATGCTTTAACAACCACACACAAACCTGGTTACATTGAGGATAGCATCACATCCAATTACTGCTTACAGGACATGGCACAGCACACACATTGTGCAAGTCAGCTGTATGTAGATTATAACACTTACCTATCTAATGGTGCACACTACAGATCACAGTACGTGATGCATGCAACACAAATCATGTCTGGTATTACTACCTCTTAAGGGCATATTATGACATTAGCAGGCATAGTTGTGGTCAGACAGTTGGAGGCTCACATCACGTACTACAAATAAAATACTGCACAACCCTAGCTCTTTCTGTGTTACTGAGGTGATAATATTTACACTGTATGAGCATACACACACACAACCCCCAAGTGGCCTGGAGTGTGATTAGAACCCCTGCCTATCTAGTTCTACACACTATAGATCGTAGTACTTATCAGCTGGTAGTCTTAAGGTAGATGACATCATCAGGCCTTGTAGACGAGGGCAGTTTTGAAGCCAGCAGCACCTTACAAGGCCCAAAAGTGCATAACCATTGCAGTCTGATAACCAATGAGGGATTCTCACTTGTTTTTCAGGGGGATATACACACACACACAAACACATGAACACACACACACACACACACACACACACACACACACACACACACACACACACACACACACACACACACACACACACACACACACACATACACACACATACACACACACACACACACACACACACACACACACACACACACACATACACACACACACACCAAGTGGCCTAGATTGAGATTAGAACTCCTGGATTGATATTAGAATCCCTACCTATTTAGTCTTACACACTATAGATTCCAGTACTTATTGCAAAATTCACAGCTTAAGTCTGATATTGCAATGGCAGCTGGTAGTCTTAAGGTGGATGACATCACCATGCCTTGTAGAAGAGGGGAGTTTGGAAGTCAGCAGCAACTTACAGCACTAAAAAGTGCATAACCATTGCAGTTTGATACAGAATGAAGGATTCACAGTTGTTTTGCAGGGAGACACACACACAAATAAATATATGCATAAATAATTATTTTGTCTCCAATTATGATGTACTAATTGAGCATTAATTTGTTGTTTTTGTAAATATCTTAAAAGTGATGGACTTAGTTATTACATTTGAATGTTTTTATAATATTGTCTTTCTGTCTGGAGCAGTTAATTTGTTGCTCTTGTATGCTGTACTTAGTTATTACTTTTGAATATTTTTTAATATTGTCTTTCTGTCTGGAGCTTTTCTCCTCTGGTCTCCATTGAAAATGGGCTACATTGGCCCAATGGACTTTCCTGGTTAACAAACTGCAATAAATAAAAAAATAAATAAATAAATAAATAAAATATACATCCCTGTTATATATACAAATATGTGTGTGGATGTCTGCATTGTCCTACATACCCTAATAATAGTGAGTAAAGCTTCCCTATAATACATCTATAATGTTTCTCAAAGGATCCAAAGTAAGGGCTCAACAGTAGATAATGCACTTACCTACAGTCTCCAGTGGCTGCTGGATGTCACCACACATACAGCAACAGTTGTCTCCACACGCATGGACTGGCACATTATTCCTGCCCACAGGCTGGCCCATCCAAGTGCAAACAGCCACATATGGCCATACTGCTAACTGTAGATACATAGCTAATAAATAACACTTATCTGACTGCTAGAATACTAGATGCAGATAATAGTATAAAGCAATATCACTCTGCTGGCCACAGATGCTGTTCAACATAAGCCTGGTTTGTGTAATCCACAAGTAGTTTGCTGGCATTCATATATAAAACAGATGTCAGTCATGGCATGTCTGATATGTACTGTGATCTATAATGGTGGTAAGACTAGATAGGTAGGGATTCTGGTCTCACTCTGGGCCACTTGGTGTGTGTGTGTGTGTGTGTGTGTGTGTGTGTGTGTGTGTGTGTGTGTGTGTGTGTGTGTGTGTGTGTGTGTGTGTGTGAGAGAGATATGTATATGTGTTATGTAGATATATGGGACTAGACTGAGATGTATGTTTATATATAAATATATATATATATATATATATATATATATATATATATATATATATATATATATATAGGTATAAATGTATTTGTAAATACATAAAGATATACTATGTGAGAGGCAGTGACAGCCGAATATGTATACATATATGTATATATGTATACACACATTTATACATAACAGGTAATTTTGATCAAGGGGCAACAGAGTTGCCCTCAGTTTAACTAAATGTATGAGCATGCCCGGTGTGATTGTCAGTACTTATAAAGTGACTCCAGCCCACACCTACATGTACTCCAAACTAGGATTTTGTGTGTTACAGACAATGACATCTGTGCCTGTTTCTGCAGTACTGCACTTCACTCAAAATGTCCATGGCATTCTCCATCTATCTGCTGTAATTAATATGTGATAGCGGGTAATAATGTTACACTAGACACAGACTGACAGCCTGTAAAATAAAAAGCATAGAATAATACCTCACATCTAAAAGATGTGGATATTTACAGATTAGAACCATCAACACCATCAATCCTGCTAACTCCCCTAGTCCACTGAGCCACATATGCTGCCAGAGTGGACTCACTCGTGACACAATGAACAGCATGCATATGTATGTTGTCATTACTGCATTGAAATATAGAAATGTATGATCAATTTCTTTGTTACTGCTATGAGATTTTCAGGTCTACTGATATACCATTGATGAGTTACTTTTAAAGCAGTTATATGGGAACACTGCTGTTTTGGAAGTGGGGGAACAACACCATATGTTCTGCTAGGATACACAGAAGTCCAAATATCATGTGACCCACTAACATCTCCCTTGACTGATGTAGTTAATATTCCAACCATGCAGCCTAGTGAATATTAAGGAACACATAGTAGTGAACTGGGTATCTGTAGTCCCACGTGGATGTTATTTCTGTCCAAATAGCCCACTATATTTACTTGCATTAATGCAGCAAATCCATACATACAATACCATTTCATAGTAATCCTTTCAAGTACTGTGTAGGTTAAAGACTTATCTTGCGAATGCAGCAGTTGACAGAACTGTATGTCAGGGGTGGCTCAGTCTGATGCAAGCAGTACACAGCTGATACATGGATAGGTACAGGTTGTGTGGGTTGCCTGGCATCAATTTTGATATATGCATGTGAGTAGGAGTAAGGTATCTGCCCCTATGTCCCTAGATTGTCAGTGAATATGCTATGCATTGTCTTAGCCAAAGCCAGGGCATACTGAGCATGACTACATTGGCCTATAGGGACATCAGCAGGGGACTCCTCCTCTGAGTCCTCCTGTGACTGGGGCTGTGGTGATGTAAGCACTGGTGGGGGCTGTGTATTCCTTCCCTTTGCTGATCCAGCTCCAGCTGTTTCCACAGGATTACATTGTGTAGCATAGCACAAACTGTGAACATATGTGCACATGTGGTTGGAGAGTACTGCAGGACTCCACCAGATAAATCTAGTCACTGGAATGGTGACTTCAAAAGCCCAAACTCACACTCTGTGATGTTCCTAGTTTGTGTGTGTCTCATTATGACATTCTTCCATGGGTGTGTTTGTGCATTTCTGATGGGTTTCATCATCCATGGTTCCAGGGCATAGCCAGCATCCCCCAGTAAATGGCCATGTGGGATGTCCATCCCTAGCAAATATCTGGTACAGCTGTCATGCATGCCAGATATGGAAGTCATGATAACTGCCAGGGCTGCCAGCACACACATTCAGGGTAATCCTCTGTGTATTACACACGACCTGGCAATTGATGGAATGGTACCCTTGCGGTTGACGTAGATTCTACCCTCCTCACCAGGTGGTGACTTGATGTGTACATGAATGCAATCTATGGCACCCAGTACCTCAGGGCAGTGTGCTACAAGATAAAAGTGCTGCATATTTCTAGCCCTCAACTCAGTGGTTAGGGGAAAAGAAATGTGCTCACTGGAATGTGGTAGCATGGCATCCAGGAACTGATTTAGTACCCTGGATGCAGATGCCTGTGAGACCCCCATCATATCCTGAGTTGGTCTTTGGAAAGTATTTGTAGCTAGCATCCTAAGGGCTACACATACCTTTGTTTACACTAGGATGGGTTCCCCTCTTTTAGCTCTGTGTCTGAATTGAGGGCAGCAGAGTTCAGTGAGTTCCTGTAGCATGTCCCTGTCCACCCTGTAGCGCTGTACAATCTTCAGCTCATGTAGTCCCTAGAAGGTTACCCTGGGCCTGAACACTCTTCTCCTTCTCTGTCTAGGCCTATTGTCAGCAGCACCTGCAGCATTGACTTCAGCATCTAGCACATACAGATGCAACAGACCTGCAGCAGCCCATAGCATTATCTCAGTTAAAATTCCCAAGTCTGTACTCCACTGGTGCAGAATATTGGGGAAAATCAAAGTGTAGGGTGTATACATACTTTATACAGCTCTGCTGTAGGTGCAGAATGTGTGACTGGCTAACTATAATGCATTCCACCTGCCTACAATATAATTAACATAATTGAATTGCCCTATTTCAGTGCACAATGCCATGCACAGCACCACGCCATGCAGCATAGCTTAAACAAGTCAAAACTTCTAATTGCATACATCCAGTTTTCAGACACCCTCAGCCAGGAGGCTCACCATGCAAACACGTGCACCAAAGCTTAAAAGAGCTTAGAAGCCACTGGACACGCCACCCCTGGTGTCAGCTGCATCCTGTTTAAACATCAACATGGGTCTAAGAGCCTACACAAGGGGGATATGTGGACATGATTGCTCCTTTCTGCTGTTCAGTAACTCCACCTCATTTGCATCCATATCCATGCTCACAGTCTAGAAACTGCATGCTTCATAGCCCTATCACGTTAGCACTTATGGTTGCCAATCCAGCCATCCAAGTTATGCTTAAAAAGGGTCAGAGAGCTACTATGTTTATATCCATAAAAGAAGTATTCCCAGTGATAGATATTTATAAGATAATCAGGTCCTATTTATATTGCAGTGGAAGTCCAGATCTCTTGAGCAGGTGTTTATGGGTGTTATTAGTTTTGCAGAGTTGAAGGGGGTTGCATAGGAGTGGATCCTTCAAGGGTCTGTAGGCTAGGCAGAGGTCTCTTCTCTAAAGTCAATAGGACACAGAAAAGAGTGAGAACACTTAAAGGCAGTCAGGAGGTCAGGGTAGCTCAAGGTTTCATGTCCTTGATTGTCTTAGTAGGGAAATGCAGTGGTCTCAAGAGCAGAGTTATGCACATACCGAAGGGGCATTATATTCTATAACTGGCTTGATAAGGGAGGAGTAGAGAAGGATGATGACTTTTTTTAGATCTAGAAGATACATCCCTGGTGATCAGTCTGGCTATATAAAAGGATGTCCTATCAAGAGTAGTAATATGGTGGTCAAAGGATGGTTCATTGTCGATGAAAGTGCTCAAATACTTAATGGCCAAATCAAATTTCATGGGGTTATTACTTATGTGATAGGAGCACGGGTGCCCAGGCTTGCCAAAGAACACAGTGCTTCATTTCTTGGCAGGTAGTGTGAGGCCATGGTCTCAGCTCCATTTGTTAGTGCATGCTAAGCCCACCTGGAGAAGCCAGTTATCATTTGTGGAGTTTATGACAGCTCCCAGTTTGCAATCATCAGGGAACTTCATCTGCCACAGGCCCTTGGTGTTGCCTTTAAGTCAGAAAAGTAGATACAAAGATGTGGTCTTATTATAGATCCCTGGGTTAACTACTCTTTTTCTTCAGAGTGTGCCTCCAAGATAAATATACTGGGTTCAGTCAATGAACCATTTTGCAAGTAACATAGCAGTTATCATTTAGTTTGCTTAGCGTATTAATGGTGTCAGAATGTGGAATGGTATCAAAGGCTTTGGCCAAGTCCAGTTATATAGTGTGAAGTGAGTTGCCTGAGTCCAGTGCCTTGGTGACGTGTTCAAAAAAAGTACATTAGGATTAAAAGGCAGGATCTGCCTTTAACAAATTAAATCTGATTTGGCTCCAGAGTTTGAAGACTGCCTATATATTTGTTAATGAGTGCCATAATGATGCACTAAATTGCATTACAGATAAGACTGGCGAGGCTTATGGGTCTATAGTTTCCTGTATCAGCTGTGGGTCCCTGTTTGTGGTCAGATGGCTACAGTAGTTCTCCATACCTCTATACACATATGTGCAGGGATAAAAGAGTAAAGTCTGAGCTAAATTTGTCAACTAACAAGATGGTGGTGATCTCAGACATCAGAGGAGGAGTATGTGGTGGTATTTGACAGTAACTCCAAACGTCGTTGGGTATTACTTCTGAGGTTCCTGATAAAGCTAAAGAAGGTTTTGTGATTATCCTTAGCATGAGTGGCAATTATCAGTTTGCACTTGCTTTTGGAGTGTTTCATTTTGTTTCTAATCTCTTTACGGATCTTTTTGAGTTCTTCTCTAATTGATTGGATGGTACTTTTGCATTTATGGGTTATGAGTTTCTTCTTTTTATTGTGCAGTTTGTTAATACTGGGGTTCTACCAAATGGATTTGTTCTTGTATTTGGCACTGTATTTATACCTTATGTGGACCGATGACTCCGTGCAGACTTGGATATGGGCATAGAACTTATCCACGAATAAGGCTAAATGTGATAGTGAGTCATTAGGGTGAAAAGGAATATAAATTTTATCAGGTCATCAGTTAATTGGAGTAGATTTATTTTGGAGTAGTCTTTGAAGAAGGGGGGGTTATGAGGTTACTCAGGTCTTGCATGTAAGATAGTGTTACTACTTGGTGATCAGTGATTTGGTAATTATAGGTGCTGGGCTAGGATGGCAAGTACCACTTCCAATATTTTTGACCCCTTGTTAGGGTTTGGCCTAGTTGTTCGAAGGATTCGGCATTAATGAAATTCAATAACCTTTGTGCATGCCTCTTCATAGTAGTACAGGATCCACAACCAACAGGGGACAGTTGAAGTTACCCAAGAGGATAGTGTTGGACTCTGTGGTGATGGTTGTCAATTTGTTTGTATTTACCAAGTGGTTTTCTGTAGTTTGGGGTATGGTAGTTGGCAACTATATAGTACTAGGTTTTGGTCATTGTCAGAAGGATGGGGAAGAGTTCAAGGTCATTGTCCTGCATTATGAGTCTGGAGGTAAACTTGTTTCTTAGGAAGACAGATAACACCACTTCCAGCCACACCTTCTAATTTAGTGTTGGCTCAGAGGGAGGGATAGGCATTAATCTCCTGTATTGCAGAGGTGCTGTCACTGTTCTGAAACCATGCTGCCATATGTACAAACTTTTTCTGCTAACTTTGTCTGGATGCTGGTTGTGTGATCCTTTTATTTATTTATTTATTTATTTATTTATTGGCATTTGTTTTCCAGGAAGGTCCACTGGGCCCAGGGAGAAAAGCTCCACAGTATAATAGTACAGAACTTGCAAACAATAAATAAAATACAGGACAGCTTCAAGATCCAAACAAATCATACATAGTAATATACAATACTTGCAAATGTGGCAAACAAAAGATGCACGTACATATAAGTATAGGTAAAACATAACAGCTAGTATAAGGTACAGGACTAGAAGAGTAATTAAGTTATTAAACATAATTAAGAGGTATATACAAGGTATTTTGTGAGACTGGTTAGTAAAAGGATGGGAAGAGGGGCAGTGAGAGGTAATGTGGAAAAGATGGATAGAAGAGTAAAAGTTTAGCAAGGTTTGATTTGGTAATGAGCATTAATGAGTTTGAAGAGGGGAGGGATGTAGGATAGAGTGTGAGTAAACTTAGAGTGCAGGCACTCAAGTTATAGATGAATGAGAATAGAAGCCTGTGCATTGCCAGAGGGAAGAGAGATGCAATAGCAATCCTTTTTTAAGGATGTGATTTTACTAGAGGTTCTGATAGCTAATGGCAAAGAGTTCCAAAGCTTGGCAACAGAAAGGAATAAAGCATGTTGCCGGCAGGGAGTTTAGGTCTGTATACTTGCAGTAGTAGTTGGTTTTCAGATCTAAGTGGCCTATTAGGGTGGTAGTGGGTGAGGATGGAAGAGAGGGCTGGGCAGTCTGATGATTTGTAAATAATTTTATGAGCTGTGATTAACTGTAGGTAGTTAAGATGATGGGGAAGTTCAAGCCAGTTAAGGGATTTTAAGGAAATACAATGATGGGAAGAGTACTTTGCATTGTTTGCAAATTTGGCAACCTTGTTGTAACAAGTTTCAAGCTTGTTTTTTAGGGTGTAGTGGGTATTGGTAAGGAGAGGAGTGCCATAGAGTAGTGACGGTAAAAGAAAAGTTATGGCAAGAGTACGTTTGGTAGAGCAATTGAGATAGTATTTTTGTCAGTAGAGGGTGCCTAGCTTATATATATATATATATCTATATATATCTATATATATCTATATATGTAGATATATATACATATATATCTATATATGTAGATATATATACATATATATATATATCTATATATGTAGATATATATACATATATATATATGTATGTATATATATATATATATATATATATATGTGTGTGTGTATATATATATATATATATATATATATATATATATATATATATATATATATATTTTTTTTTTTTATATTATTATGGATGTGAAGGTCAAATGTCAGGTTTTCGTCAAAGATAACCCCTAGTAATTTAGTGTGGGAGACAACTTCTATAGTCGTGTTGGTTTGAGAATGAATGGTGAAGTCTGTCTTATTGACAGGGAGTGAATACTAACATTTTTGTTTTATTTGGGTTTAGATCTAGATAATTATTATCCATCCAAATTTCAGTTGTGGTAAAAGCATTTTGGCAGATCTGCAAAAGTTCTGTTTTCAATTTACCAGAGCAAATAATGGTTGAATTGTCTTCAGATTGTACAACAGATGCATATTTGCAGTCGGTATGGAAGTCATTTATAAAAATACTGAATAAAAGGGGACCTAATATGGAACCTTAGGGGACTCCTGCAGTAGATTTAAGGAATGGGGAGAAGGAATTGTGCCATCTAATGGATTGCTGTCTATCACTCAGTTAATTTGTGAACCAGTTTAGAGTTGATGGGAAGATACCTAGGGTGGAGAGTTTGTTGAAAAGTAGGGGATGTGAGACTGTATCAAAGGCTTTTGATGGTTTGAGAAAGAGGGGGGGATACAAATTTACCATTGTTTCTGGCTTGATTGATGGTGTCCATAAAGGAAATAAGGGCAGTAGTGGTGCTGTGACCTTGTCTAAAGACATGCTGAGTTGGAGTGAATAGATTGTTTAGCTGAAGGTGGTTTAAAAGTTGATAATGAATACATTTCATAGGTTCATATGTTCATAGGTTCATAGGTAGGTACTAGGCTATTGGCCCTAGGGCCTATATAAGCCTTGCCAAAAAGGTACCCTGAGTTTCGCCACCCAAGAAAATTATTTTCCTGTGCTCCTGTCGAGCAGAGCCACAGAGGTGATCCCCCGGGTGAATTTCCTATTTCCCATCCAATTATCAAGATTTTTCTTGAAGAGTGCTAATGAGGAGCTTTGTTTGATATAGATAGTAGTTTGTTCCAAAGTATTGGAAGTCTCTGGGACAAGAATCTATCCCTCCAGCATGTTCTGTTTATTGTAGTGATAAGCTTTAGGTCCCTAGAGCGTGTAGCTCAGAGGGATTGGGATTTGTTTAAGTGGAGCATGTCCAACAGCTCTGGGTTTGACATAGCTTTGTATGTTAGGCAGAGATTGCCTCTGAGTAGGCAATATGAGATGGAGTAAAGCTGGAATTTTTTGAGACGGTCTGCATAGGGCATCTGTTTGAGGCTGGTAATCCTCTTTGTGAGGTATTTCTGTGGCCTTTCCAGTTGTAGATAGCTTGTGAGGTACATATCAAAAGGGGCATTGTACTCAATAATGGGTCTAATGAGTGATGAGTAGAGGGGAACAATGACCTCTTTTTTCCTGGATGAGAAACCATTTGTGATGAGGTGTGCCATGTAGAAGGATTTCCTGACTACTGTGGCAATGTGATTATCAAAGGAGAGACTACTGTCCACCTGTGTACCAAGATCTCTTATCACACTTTTGGTGTTAAGTAGACTACCACCTATGTGGTAGCTCATGGGTACAGTGTTTTTACCAAAGGGGATGACAATGCATGTTTTGACATTGAGCTTGAGGCCATGGCTTTGACACCAGGCATCTGTCTCTGTGATGCCCTTTTGTAGGATGTCCACATCGTTAGGAGTTTAGATTATGGCTCCTAGTTTGCAGTCATCTGCGAACTTCATTAGCCAAAGACCTTCTGTAGTAGCTTGTACTTTAGAAAAGTAGATACCAAACAGGAGAGGACCCAGGAAAGAACTCTGTGGTACTCCACTTGTCACTGGTCTAAAGTTGGATTTGAAGTCTGCTGCTTTCACAGTGTGGGATCTGTCAGTGAGCCAGATGGCAACCCATCTTTTGACATAGGGATTTATACCTAGTTTAGTGAGTTTATCTATAATTCCAGAGTGAGGGATGGTGTCAAAAGCTTTGGCAAGATCTAGATAGGCTATGTGAACCACCTTATCCTGGTCTACTCCTTTGGTGACTACTTCAAAGAAGTCTATCAGGTTTAGGAGACATGATCTGTCTTTTACAAACCCGAACTGGGTGGGGTCCAGAGTTTGGAGATTACCAATGTCTTTGTGTATAAGATCCATGATGATACATTCCATGGCCTTGCAGAACAGTCTCATTAGGCTAATGGGGCGGTAGTTCCTGGGGTCTATGGTGGCTCCCCTTTGTGGAGTGGGATAACCGTTGCTGTGCACCATTCAGTGGGCACAAAGCCTGGGGTGAGGCTATGATTGAACATGGTGCTTAGGTGGGGTGCCAGTTCATTCTGCAGCTCATGTAGAACACAGCCCAGGATGCTGCCAGGTCCCATGGATGCTGTGTTCTTAGCTTTGGAGAGTGTGGTTTTTACCTGTGCAGCTGTGATTAAAGGAACTTTGCATTCTTCTGGTATAGAGATGGGCCCTTTAGGGGGTGAGAGAGGGTTAAAGTTAACACTGAACCTACCTGCCAGAATGTTGGCAATATCAGTTGGTTCTGTATATTTAGTGCCATTGTGCTGTAACTCAGAGCAGATCTGAGTTTTGCCATTGAGTTTCTTGACATAGCTATAGAATGCTTTGTGGTTGTCTTTAGAATCAATGGCGATTTTGTTTTTGTAACTAGCTTTGGAGGATTTTATGAGAGATCTCAGCTTCTTACTGAGGCTGACCAGGGAGTTCCTCCAATCATGTGGTTGTACTCTTTTTTGCAACAGTTTCTTTCTTCTGTTGTAGAGTTTGTTTATGGCAGGGGACCACCAGATTCGCTTCTTTTTTTTTGGAGGATAGCATCTTGGTTCTGTCAGGGATAGCACGATCCAAGCACTCATGTAAGTGCTTATAAAGTGCATTTGTGTAGGATTCAGCAGTCGTACCTCTATTGTCCATCTGCATGGGTGTCGTGAAGTTTGCCACTTCTGTCTTAAGAAGCGTGAGTTTGGCTTTGGAGAGATTTTTTATGGTGGTTTCCCTAATGGGGGGTGAGGGAGGGATGTGGATGACTAGGGTGATTAGCTTGTGGTCGGATCTGACCAAAGACGAATTGACCTCTGGTGTGGAACACTGGTCACCCATGTTGGTAATGACCAGGTCTAGTATATTGCTGCCCCTGGTGGGGGTGTGGATAAGTTGATCCAAGGCACTGGAATTTATGAATTCCAGAAAACGTTGAGCAAAATAGTTGGTACATGAGTAGTTTTCCCAGTTAATGGTGGGGTAGTTGAAATCACACATTATTAGGGTGTTGGGTTGTAACCTAATATTTTCCAGTGTATCAAGAAATGAGGAGTGGGAATCCTAGGGCATGGTGGGGAATCTCTAGCAAGTTCAAATTTGGATTGCGGTCTTGCTCAGAGTTAGTTGCACTTGGAAAATCTCGGATGCATTATGCTGATCTACTAGCCTGGAGGTGTGGATATCCTTAATGAATATGGACACGCCTCCACCTTTAGTGTTTCGGTCCAGGTTAGGTGGCCGAAAGGTGTGATATGAATTATAAGCAATACCACAATATATAAAGTATAAAGTCACAGACCACAGAACAGTTTTCACCAAGATTTAATACGAACTTAGCGCTTCAGCACCAGGCTTTCAGTGAGTACAAAATTCATTCCATACATCACTCTCTATATATTCAATAAAATTGAGTAGGTATCTCATCAAAAAATTAATTAAATTTAAATTACATACTTCCAATTACACTCCTTATTTAACCCATTGGGTTGCAGAGTGTTATACTTTAAAATAAAAAGAGTTTCCTTCTTCATTAACTTATCTTTAATATGTAAGCCTTCTCCCAATGACACTTTTATTTTTTCCAATATACATCCTTCTAAACAGTTTGGTTCAGCATTCTGTGCAGTCTTAAAGTGTTGCCCTAAGGGGCTATCTATTTTTTGATTTTTAATGTCCCTTATATGTTCTTGTAGAACAGTTTTAAATGCTATGCAGTTTAAGACTACACAAGGATTTTGGAGCGTGGGGAAAGAATTGCAATGGGCCTAAAATTAGAGATATCTATGTTGTTATCTCCTTTGTGGAGTGGAAGATCATATGCTTTAATCCATATAGCTGGAACGTAAGACTCTTGGAGAGGTCTATTGAGAAGTCTACTGACAGGGTAGGCAATAGCTCTTGCTGCCATTTGGAGATATTCTGGAGGCGAGTTGTTGAGGGCACTGGAGCCAGGCCTCAGTTTAAGGAGAAGCTTTGTTATGGTAGTGATGGGGATAGGGGAGAAAGTAAAGGTAGTTGAGTTGGGGGGTGCTACCTGGGGGGGGATGGAGGATAATGGTTGGTAGTAGTGTTGGAGCGAGGGAAAGTGGAGATGCATTTGGCTATTGTGTTGATGAAGTATGAGTTGAAAAGGGTGGATATTTCACTGGCAGATTTTTCAGGGAAAGGGCACAGGTTGTTTTTTTTGTACCAGGGTTAATTAGATATGAAATGGACTTCCAAACTTTCTTAGGGTTTTGTTTGTAATTGTTTTGGAAGTTTACGTAGTATTGTTTCATATTATTTATGATTAGGTGTTTTACTTGGTTATGGAGCTGCCTGAATTGTAAGAGGTCAGTGGGATTTTGGAGCTTTTGCCATTCTTTTCATATTTTCTCTCTGATATTCATAACCTGCTTAGTGGTTCTAGTAAGCCAGATGGAGTGCTTGATTTTGACTGTTTTTTGCCTAACAGGGGCTAGTTTATTGAGGATAGTCAGGAAGGTGGAGTTAAAGAATTCAACAGCTTTGTCTAGTGGTAGGAATTTTAGAGTGTTCCAATTGATCACTCTAAGGGATTCATTAAAAATTGTGGGGTTAAAGTTACTTAAATTTCTTGATTGTTTAAATTGGTTTTGGGAAGGTAGGTTGATTTTTCAAATTAGGTAACTGAAAGGTGGTCACTAATACTACAGGGGAAAGTACCTGCTATTGACACTTTGTTGGGGTCGGAGACTAGTATCCAGTCTAGAACTGAGCTGCTGCCTTTGTTTTTGTTGGATCTAGTTATATCTGTAATCATTTGTGTAAAGTTGTACAGGATGATATTAGGTAATGGAGAATGGTCAGAGAAGTCTAACCAGTTTATATTTACATCCCCTAGGATGATTGTTTCATTATTAATATTGTCTGACATCCACGTGAGAATATCTTCTACAAGGGGAATATTGTTTCCTGGGGGGATGTATATGGTGGTTATACAGAGAGACTTAGAACTGTTGAGTTTGAGAAATTATATGAGTATTTCGGCAGTTGCAAATTGAGGAATATGTTTAGTGCATGGGACCAGGTGAGAGTACTGGGGAAAACTATAGCAATGCCTCCACCTTTTTTGTGGGGTCTGTCAGCCCGTAGGCATGCATAACCTGGGGGAAGGAATTCTGAATCCTTTATGTATGGTTTCAGCCAGGTTTCAGTGGCAGCTAGCATGTCTGGTTTATTATGGGACAGCAAAGCATGGAGTTCTGATATTTTGTTTCTAATACTTTGAAGATTGGCTGTAGTGATATTTAGCAATTTATGTGAGTTAGGAGGGCTAGTATTTATGAGAGTAGAGTCTGGATTAGGATGGGTGTCTCCAAAAAGTGTCAGGTTAGATCGGGTGAGCAGGGAGCAAATAGGTAGAAGATGTCTTTGAGTGAATGAAGATGGAGACATGTACAGGATAGGGGATATGTTAGAGTAACTGGGGAGGGGTGAGGATTGTATAGCAATTAATGAGTTGTGTTTTTGGACTTCAGAAGTAGTAGTAAAGGATGTTAGTTGAGATAAGAGACATAGTGAAAGGGTAAGGGGGAAGAGTAGACAGATAGTTGTATGAAGGAATAACATGGTAATGAAGTAAAAGGTGTAAGCAGGAATTAAAATTTGGGTATAATATAGATGAAATAGTAGATAGTGTTGGAGTGAGATGTAGGTAAGCTAATTTAAGGCTGATAGCTACATCTGAGTCTATGGAAATTGGTTAATTGTATATTAAATGAGGAGTGGTAGGATAGGGGTGTTGATTAGTATTGGCTGATGAAATAGGAGCTGCTATTGTGCTATTGGTTGGTGGGGTAGTAGGAGGAACTGTGGAGAGAATAGATGTAATTGATATGGGGGTGTGTGGGAATGGGGGTAGGGTAGAGGAATGGAGTGGGTTGAGGCAGGTGCAGGAAAGGTAAGCCGCTAAAAGAAAAACAATCACTTTTATATGTAGAAACAGTTTATGTTTGTAGAGTAAGAGGAGAAATAGTAAAATCACCCTAAAAAGATAAAACTAGTGGGGTTAGGGGTTGTGCAGTGTGAATGAGATGAAGAACTGCCTGCTAGAGGAGGTTAGGGGCAGGAAAGCAAGGTAGCTTACGTTATATAAAAAGTAAGGATGGTAGGATATGGGACTTAGGGTACAATAAGGTGACTAGAGGTGAATTCTTGCCTAAAACAGTTTAATGGAAGGAGAACTAAGGAAAATTATTAACTGGGACTGGCTATGGACAGGGAAGAGATAGAAAGGTTCCAGGGGGAAGAAAGGAGACTGTCAACTGAGGCTGTGCACTCCCCGAAAGTCATATAATAGAGGGAAATAGGTACATACAATATTTCTGTGAAATGCTGAACTTTCCAGTTAAGAAATGGAGAATGGAGCTCTTGTACCTGTTAAGGAAAGTCACGAGGGTGAGCAGACAGGGTGACAGCAATGAAAAGTTAGTTTAAAAAATATTTCTGTGAGATGCTGAACTTTCCAGTTCAGAAATGGAGTCCAGAGCTCTTGTACATGTTAAGGAAAGTCACAAAGGTGAGCAGACAGGGTGACAGCAGTGAAAAGTTAGTTTAAAACTGTAAGAAAAGCAAAAGAAGATAAAAATGAGTATGATTGGAATAAGAGGGGTGCAGAAACCATAACACTCTACCGCAAATGCAGTGGTATAACACAATAAGAAAACATTGCCATTGGAGTAGCTAAAAAGCAAAAACTGATTAATGATTAGGCTACGCACCCTTACTTAAGGCCATTTGTTAAAACTAATTATAAGTCACCACATACTATGTTCGCCTTAAAACAACCATAAGGTACATTTACAAAATTGCAACAGAAAACCAGGCATGACTACAGCCATAAGGTACATTTACAAAATTGCAGCAGAAAACCAGGCATGACTACAACAATTATATTAAACAGTTTCTATGCTACTAACAGAGTAGGTGAGGGCACAATGATGCCTTAAGCACAATATGTATTATGACATGTCTGAGAAGGAAAACAGCAAGAACGCCAAGTATACAAAGGATACCTTATTCTAATTAATGTAGCTTATACGGCAGACAAACAGTTCTACCTAAAATCAGATTTTTACAATATATGTACATTGGTAAGTGGCTAAAGGCTGGGAATATATGTTAACATGATGTAATATATAATTCTGAAGCACTTATTAGAGAAGCGCAGCACACCAAGGTAGTGGAGACCAGAAAGATGTTTGAAAACTGGCACCTAGACTGCAGGATATATTTGTCTCCTCAGATTAGGGGAAACTGAGGGTGGGGGTGAAGTTAAGGCATATAATAGGGTAAAGATTGGTGGATCCCTATTGTTTGGCCAGCTGCAGGAAAGGTAAACTGCTAAAAGAAAAACAATCTCTTTTGTATGTAGAAACAGCTTATGTTTGCAGAGTAACAGCAGAAATAGTAAAATAGCCCTAAAAATATAAAACTAGTGGGGTTAGGGGTTGTGCAGTGTGAATGAGATGCAGAGCTGTCTGCAAGAGGAGGTTAGGGGCAGAAAAGCAAGGTAGCTTACATTATGTAAAAAGTAAGGAAGGTAGGATACAGGACTTGGGGTAAAATAAGATGACTAGAGGTGAATTCTTGCCTAAAACAGTTTAATGGATGGAGAAATAAGGAAAATTACTAAGTGGGACTGGCTATGGATAGAGGAGAGATGGAAAGGTTGGAGGGGGAAGAAAGGAGACTGACGAGCGAGGCTGTGCACTCTCCCAAAAGTCATACAATAGAGGGAAATAGGTACATACAGTATTTCTGTGAGATGCTGAACTTTCCAGTTCAGAAATGGAGTCTGGAGCTCTTGTACCTGTTGAAGAAAGTCACAAGGGTTAGCAGACAGGGTGACAGCAGTGAAAAGGTAGTTTGGAAGGGAGAAGCGCAGCATGCCAAGGTAGCGGAGATCAGAAAGATATGTTTGTGTCCATGTTCACTGTAGTATTAAACTGTACTGTATGTTTGTTTAAACCTGTTGATGCTGGGTAGCATGCAGGAGGTAGACTTGACAGTTTAAGCTGCAACCTAGATTTAGGATTTCTAGGTGGATTAGAAAGAGATTTTTAACTGTGCCAACATCTGACAATTTTGTGTTTATAGTATGCGGATGTTGCTTATGTGTGGATGGGATAAGACAGTGCTAAGCTCATTGCATGCTACTAGTTAAGAGAGGAATGCCTCCATTTGTTAAGTATTTTCACTTCTCACAGTTAGAGTATTTTGGGTTAATAAAAGTTCATAATCAGTGAGCATGAGACTGTTCCTACACTGCCTTAGCATACAGTATGCTACAAGGCTGGCAATGGAAAGAGGATCAGTCCACTACCTACCCAGGAAGAGTAGTGATGCCACATGATAAAGATTAGTGCCACATGATAAAGATTAGTTTGGACTAGAGAGGAACAAGGAAAATAATATGGGGAGGAGGGAGTTAGCTGGACTAGAGGAATGCTGGATTGAGCATTAACGGAAGAATTATTGAAATCTGTTCAAATCAGCTCACCTTTGTGCAGCTCAACAAAGTCCAGCAAATGTGTTTTGACAGACCAGAAGTGGATAATTCACTCACGGGTATTAGAAGAAGGCACTGCACAGTAAGTATTAACCAATCAAGCAAAATAACTAATGAAAAACAAGTGAAATCTGAACACAATTGCTATAAACTACCAAAGATGTACACTATTTAGCCTAAGTCTCACTACTAAGATCAAAACATTATTTTAATCCAAGATGACCACTACATCAGGTCAAACAAATAACTCAAAGCAGAAACAGTAATATTTAAAGCAGAAAAAATGTCTAAATTGCTATATTAATTAGACAACCTACGTATACACATAAAATATAAAATAAAGTACTTCTCTGGCTTTTTTCCACATTAAATATCAAGCAGTTAACAAACGCTGAGTGCTTGGGGTGCAGGTCTTTGTAGTCTTATAATAAAGTTAAGACTAAACTACACTCTCCATAGTAAATATCAAACATGAAAACAAAATAACAAAGAAATGCAAGTGAAATACGGAGCCTAAGTGCTGTATGCTATCCAGCTCCTGCAGCAATTAGCCTATCCCTGACTAAGATCAAATCACTACTTAAATCCATGATGGTCATTGCACCAGCGCAGATTATGAAAAACAGGAAATAAAAAGCATATTTACCCAAATCAGAGAACAATATGCAGAAACAGTATCAGACAATGCAGAAACCAGCTCTAAATGGTTATTCTAATTGGCCAGCTTAAACACAAACACAGACACAAACATACCTCTCGAGTGTACCTCATTACGAGGAATGTACCCCATTTGGGGTCCGAAAAGCTTCATGTTCCTCAAAAGCCCACATTGAAAGGCTCTGGTACGCTTTCATTGTTAGGAAATGTTTAACTGATATCCATGGTAAATAGAAAAGAATCATATTAATTCATAACAAGATCTTCTGTATGAGTAAATCCAGCATATTTTAACCATCTTATGACCTTCCTAGTTGAAGTTGTTAGTAAGCTTTTAGTATGTGTTCCACAATTTGCCCATTTGTTCCACATTATGAGGGCTAGTGTTTCTCACAGACACGGGCACACACATACACACACGAGTACTTTGCTGAGTTTTTCTTTGATTTTAAAAAATGCTAATCTACAAACTGCACTGCAACCACCAAAAAAGAAAACAAAATAAATTAAAATCAAGTGAAATCAAATTTGAATTCATTGTAAGATACTCAGAATCTGCAGTAATTTGTCTCTTTCTTAGGTTAAATCTCTATTTAAATCTAAGATTGTCACTACCCCAAGCCAAACAGATGGCACAAAGCAGAAAATAAATCCAGATTTACTCAAAGCAGTAAAGAAAATGTAGAGATAGTGTGAAGATAGGTGAAGGCTGCCAGCCTAGCCAGGTATAATTTTGTAGATAATTCTGTCATTAGTAAATATTAATATAAGCCACAGGCTTGTTCTCTTAAATGGGAGAAAATGGTGTTAAATGTAAAACTGCCAAAACGGAACAACAAAGCACTCTGGTGTAGGAAAGCTGATAAGTCAAGCATTGTGTAATTGTTTGATGTCAAAACTCGGAGCCGAGATGTCTAACTGAAGGAGGTCTTCCTATTGGTTTGAAGCCAGAGTTAATGGATCAAATTTACATGTATAATTTCTTTTATTGCTCTGGCTTCCTGACCAACTGCAAGATCAAAAGGCCTAGTAACCTCTGAGTTTTTGTTAGCCTGGGAAAACAGAAAATTGTTAAGAATGTGAAGCAGCACTGTGTTATCAATTTAAAGAGAGAGAATCAGGGAGCATTTGGCATTTGTCTTGAGAAAAATCCAACTCACCAGTATCTGCCTGTGTTCTGTATGTAAGTAGGATCTTAGACTTCAGTGTCTCTTTTAGAAATAGCAAGGAAATAGGAAGATTACACAATCATTTTCTGTATTGATGCAAGAACTATTCTACTATATTATTTTATGCATTTTCCTGTATCTGAACTCTTGACTAGCACTGTGTAGTAAGAAGTATTGTCTCGTGTTTTTATTATTTATTATTAAATATTTTTAAACCTTTCAACTGTGATTGTTTTGTGGACAGATAATTTATGCTCCAGAGTATATTGCATCTATATAGTGATACTGTCCAAGTCACTGCAAATAAGCTTTGACTGTTCAGTTGCACTTACCATTTGAATAATAATATTGCACAGTAGAATTGGACACCCTTTGATAAGGGCCTTTTTAGTAGCTGATAGATAGTGGGTGGTGGCAGTGATTTCTACCTTATAGTCTGGGTAAAAGGGGAACAGCTGGAAAACCTGTGGCAAGCCTTCCCCAGGAGTGTCTGTGTGGTTGTATATAACTCTTATCTCAAAGTGTGTGTGTGTCAGCTACTTGGGCAGGGACATGAAGCACATTTTGGACAGAGAGGGTGCTGGACATTTTAGCTTGCCCACTAGGTTGAGATCTGTATCCTATAGCTTTACCAGTGGGGAGTCTTATTGGGGATCTGGAGAGAAAGGGAGAAACCAGCCCCAGGCTGACTGTGATCTCTGTGTGCTCTTAAGGGAAATTGTACTTTACTGTGTGTGTGTTTGTTATCCTCCCCTATGTGTTCTCCCCTATGTGGATGGCCCTCACTGGTGTTAGTGGTGAGGACTGAGGTTCCTTGATTGCTGGGCCAGTGCACGGGCATCACATATTAATTGGTGGCAGTGGTAGGATATCCACACCCCATATTAATTGGTTGCCACTGGTAGGATATCCACACCACATATTAATTTGTTGGCACATACTAATTGGCTTGTAGTGATGTGGATAATGAATTAAAAGAGAACAAAACTGCAAAACCAAAAAGCCACACAGCAAACCGTAAAAGACTGATTTATTAAATAAAACAATGAAAACAACGAAACAACAAGGTACTAAGCGCTTTCACCTAACAATTTCAGGGCATCATCAGAGTACTAAATGCACAGTAACATAGCCATCCCTTATATATACATTCCTTAATTAGTTAATTGAATTAATTACATGCTATTAAACTACTCTAAACAAAATAATATGAATCATTAAAAATGTATATAAAAATTGTATATGGAAATTCAAAATTATGAACAATTCATAACACTCCTGTGTGGAAAAGGATTATGGAAAAAAGTTATTGAACCAGAACACTACACAGTGGATGTTCATATACAATAAATAGCTGTTTGTAATAAAATCCAAAATAATGTTAGTGTACAAGAATACTTATAAAATATTACTAAAAAAATATATTTACTATAAATATAGTGTAACTAATGTCATGAATATCTATCATAGTAATTAAATAAATATTGCGATATAATAATTGTAATATATAAATATAGCATCTATAAACATGTAAAATGGGTCAAATAAAATGTGATTTAAGTTTTAATACACTGGATATTGAAACGTTTTCATTAATACCTGGCAAAGTACAGGAGTTTAATCTTAGTTGCTAAAGACATTCCTTGGCCTCCAACATGGTCTTCTCGTCACCACCTTTATGTATATTGTGAGGGATTCTATCTATAATAAAAAATAGAAACCTCTTGAAACCGGGACATCTAGTACTATGTATATATAAAGAACTAGTATTTTTGTGTTTTTTTAATATCTCTTAACATGTTCAACAATATGTTCTCTTAACTTCCTGATGGTTTTCCCAATATAAAATGCTGAACATGCTGAGCATGTTACTACATAAACAACCATCTTAGAATTACAATTACAGTACCCGGGGCATCTAATAGTTTTGCCAAAATTAGAAATAGCAACATATGGACCATCATTAATATATTTACATATGTGACAGGTTCCACATTTGTTTATTCTAGACATTTTAAAAATATCATTATTGATATTCATCTCATAAATTTCCTTCAAATTCCTCCCTCTACTGAAAGTAATCTTGGGGTAACTGCCAATAACCTCGGTTAACTCAACGTTGTTGGTAAAAATACTTGTCCAGGTCTCATGAATAATATTAACAATGTGAGGAGATGTATCATTATATGGTAATACAAAAGAGTTGTTTCTAAATTTATTTGTATTAGTGTTCAATATGTTATTGCATCCAAATTTAATAATAGGTCTGTATATCAAGTGTCTTTTGTTATAGATCTCCCTTTTAATATTACAAATAAGTTCATTGGGATATCCCGTCAAGAAACATATTCGATAAGTTTTCAATTTCTAAATTGAATGTGTTGTCATCACTAATGATTCTTGACAACCTTACCATCTGACCTTTAATCAAGTTCATTTTTTGATAAAAAGGGTGGCAACTGTTAAAGTGTAAAAAGGAATTTGAAAATGTTTTCTTTCTAAAAATGTTAGAATGCATCTCGTCATTACTGTAAGAAAAAACAATGTCAAGATATTCACAATTATTTTCATAGATTTTACTAGTAAATTCTAGAAAACCAGATGTCCTTCCTAAAAACTGTGTAAATGTTGCCCATCCAGAAAATAAGAATATCATCAAGGTATCGTAAATATAAGGCAATTTTAGACCAATGTGTTGATGTGAAGACCAACTCTGTTTCCCAAGTAGCTAGCACCAAGTTGGCATAAACTGGTGCATATCTGGCCCCCATGGCCACACCTGTACTTTGTCTATAGTATTCACCATTCATATATATAAAATTATTGTCCAGTATTATTTCCATCAGTTTAGTCAAAAATCTACATTTTGAGACATTCATACCACTATATTTCAATAAACTGGCCTCGAACATTTCCAGGCCTTGTTTATGAGGAATAACAGTAAATAGGTTCACAACATCAATGGTAGCCATGATTATATTCGGGCCCACATTCGTTATACATTGTCTCACAAGGTCTAAACAATGCCAGGAGTCTTAAAATATGAGGTAAATTTTTAAGCGTCTCCTTACAGTGAATGTCTATATAAGATGTGATAGCCTCAGTTTTGGAGCCCTTAGCTGACACTATAGGCCTAAAGGGTGGATTGTGAATGTCTTTGTGTATTTTTGGAATTCCAAAAATGGATGGAGTGATAGGAAATTCAACAGTTAAATAAGAATATTCCTCTTTGTTTATAGTTCCATCCATAAGGAGTTCGTACAATAACCAGTCCACCTTAGTGTATGCCCTAGACATTTCATACTTAGTTACTTTTTCATATGTATTACTGTCACTGAGCATAATGGTCATTTTATTGTAGTAGTCAGTATTTGTCATGATTACCACACCCCCTCCCTTGTCTGGTTTCATAACTCTGTATTTGCCAGACATAGCTAGTTCTTTAAGACAAAACATTTCTGCAGGAGTGAGATTCTGTGTTGTATGTACATCGTTCCTCAAGACTCTTCTAATCTGGGTCTCACAAAGTTTCTCAAAAATTTAAATCATAGGATTATGTGGTGGTATGAATGTACTACTACGCTTAAGCATAAAACAACTAGAATCTTTTGTACAATCATCATTGTTGGAGAAAAAAAAATTTTAATTCAATAATCTAGTGTAAAGTTTTAAATTGATTAAAGCTTTACCAATATCATGCTTAAAAGATGGTACAAAGGTAAAACCTCTTTTAAAAAGGGCTAAAAATTCATGGCCAAAATTACTGTCAGTAAAATTGTATAAACTGAAACCCCCCATCAGAAACAATAAAACAGTTGTAACAGTGTGAAGTAACTGTATTCTGTAAACATCCTAATTCATACATATTAGGTTCTTCAAAAACATGGTTGGTATAAATAGTATCATTTATAGAGTCACCAGTATTTATAATTTGACTTTGTAAATTAAAATCACCCTGAACAGGTGAATTAACTTCATCAAATATATCTATCTGTGCCAAGAACTGGTCCTGTGTACTGTTGTATTGTAATGTCTGTTCTGTTGATGGTACTGACCGCCATATCGGTCGCGTAGCCATTCCGACCTTCTGAGGGTCGGTTCTTCTAAAAAAACCTCCCTGTGCCTCCCCATGGCAAAAATTAACATTAATAGCTCTTTGGACTTGTGTTGATTGTTCATCAGTGGGAGAACTAATATTGTCCCTAATAACATCAGTATCAACAGGTTTAACAATTCGTTTCATATTTTTATATTCCTTAAAATGTACATATACTCTGTTATTCTTGTAATCATTAGTGTCTCTGTTTAATTTATGATTTTTAATATCCAAACCTTTGTTAATAAATTTGTCCATTTCTTTAAAAATGCTTTCTAAGCAGAACTTATTGTGTTCAAACAGCAAATCTTGTCGTATACTTTTATCTAATAAACACAATTGCTCATTTAAAGCAGCTAGTTTATTATTATTGTTCCGTATAATTAATTTAACAAGTTCCATGCCAGTTTTGTCAAATAGTTGCAGTAGTTCATCAAATAAAACAGTACCTTCATTAAAACCATATGGTAGTTTGAAAATACGTAATCCTTTTGGAACCTGGCCCAGTTCTACCGATCTTTCCATGAAAGCATTATCCATCTGCAATGATTTAAATGTCTTTAAAACTCGTTCAAAATCCGTAAATTGTTTATTGAGACTACCCATGTCTCTATGATTAGGAAACCGGTCTTTGCTCAATGATAGTGCTGCTAAAAATAGTTTTAAATCCATGAAATTCTTTTCAGAACCAACTGCTATGCCATGTGCACCTCCATTATGTCTGTCCCTAGTGTTCAAGGCAGAGTTCAGGGGTGGAACTCCAAACTTAACACTTCCTGTATTGGTACCTCCTCCAATGGAACTCCCTGAACCATTTCTAGCTGACGGTCTGTTCGGGCTTGTATTTGGGGTGGTGTGAAGTGTATACAACCGCTCTTGTGACTCAGTCACCAGTACTTCGGCTTCACCAGGGCTCTTCTCACCCCTATCTTGTAAAGCCTTGATTAATCTTTGTGTTATATCCATATGTTCCAACAAAAATTGTATGGATAATGAATTCCTGTAGCTTGTGTACAGTGATCACTGAAGGTATTGTTGTACTCTAAATCAGCCATGCAGTAAATACTCAGAGTTCAGATCACAATTGTTTTATTTCTTTTTTAGCTTAGTCAAGGAGAGCAGGCAAGCATGTCAGCAGAGGAGTATGGAAAGCTGACAAAGAGCCAGTTGGCTGAGATGTGCCAGGCTAAAGGACTGGTACAGGGAAACCTGACTAAGGCATACATGATTGCAGCTTTGGTCACAGCTGCAGCAGAAAACAGCAGCCAGGAGGACAATCAGACTGGCCATGGAGATGTACAACACTCAGGGAATGGACAGCTCAACCTTTGTGCAGAGAACTTAAAAATCCATCTGGAGCTAAAGAGACTTGAGTTGGAGGCCAGGCATTTGGAAATGCAACCTGTGGAAAGGGAGCAGTAGAGGCAGCATGAAAAGGAGATGCTGACTCTTCACCAGAGTCATGGAGGTAATGGGGAAGGGAGTAACTGGACCCCAGAAGCACAAAAGGTCAGTAAATTTCTTCTGCAGTTTCCAGAGGGGGATAATTTTGATAGTTTCATTCATATGTTTGAGAGGGTATGTAAACAGTATGATGTTGACCAAAGGCTATGGATACAGTTCCTGACCCCCTTACTCCATGGTAAAGCTGTAACTGTGCCTAAAATGTATGATCATGAATGTTTTGATTATACTGCTGTAAAGAACTGTTTATTAGAATTTTTTTAAACTAACACATGAGACGTATAGGAAAAAGTTTTGTGAGCATAGACACAAGGCAGATGAAAGTATGTGTGAATATGTTGCTGAACTGAGCACTTATTTTCATGGGTGGGTGAGTGGATGTCAGATCACCACATTTGAAGGGCTGGCAGACCGTTTGGTGAGGGAACAAGCCCTTAGCACTTTGCCTGAGGACACGAGGATCTGGTTAGCTGATAGACAATGTGCTACTTCAGATGAGTTGGGGAAGAAGGGAGACATATCTAGCAAGCAGGGTATCCCTGCACAGGAAAGGGATGCCCAGTGCTGCTCATAGGTCTAAATGTACCCATGGTATGCAGAAGAGACTGCCCCAACAGAATCTGCCAGTAGCAGGTGAACCCACTAGTCCAGGTACATATCCAGGACCTAGGGTTAAATGTATAGGATGCAACCAGTGGGGCCATATGGCATACATACGTCCATGGAGGCAAGGTGGGGGATGAAATGTGAGAGAGCCAGTAAGTGGGAAAGTCAAAATGCCAATAGTAGGTTGTCTTGAGAAAACAGGGGTACCAAACTACCATCCTGCAGATGTCCTGATAGTGAAGGATTTTGATGAGGCAGTACAATGTGTTTATGCAGTTACATGCAGTCAGGCTTTGAGACAAGCATGTGGTCTGCTAGCCTGAGGGAGACCCAGCCAGACTGCATACTTGCAGCCAGGACTGATGAGGTGATTACTTCAGGGAGGAAGCTATGCTGTAACAGTGAGACTGAAGGTGAGCCACAGCTACTTGTGGGTACTGATGTTCCCTTGGACAGAATGACTTCAAAGGTAGAGGTGAGTAGTAGTACCCAGGCTGACAGTGAGGCACCACTGTCAGGGGATGCCAGACTTCCTGTGGAAGGGGAGCTGGAAAGGGTTACAATGAGAGTTGAGACAGGCTCAGCTCTCAGATCCTCGAACCTGATTCTCAAGGGAAGGGGGTATCTGAATACTGGGACAAAGGGTTACTGTATAGAGAGTTGACCCTGAGGGAGGGCTAGAAGTTGAGAGGGTACAGCAGTTGGTAGTGCCTAGATCCTACCATCTGACGCTTCTAGCCATAGCCCATGATATTCCCTTTGCAGGTTATATGGGCTTAAAATGCACAGAAAGACGTATTATGCAGAACTTTTATTGGCCTGGAATTTCCAGAGATGTAACAGGGTACTGCAGGACCTGTGAGCAGTGCCAAAAGGTAGGCAAGGTAGGAGACAAGGTGAGAGCTACTTTGATGTCTTTGCCTGTGATTGAGAAGCCATTTAGAGGGTAGTTATGGATATTGTGGGGCCTCTGAGTAGCCCACGTTTTACAGGGAAAACGTATATCTTAGTGGTAGTGGATTATGCTACAAGATACCCTGAGGCAGCGGCTTTGTCCTGTATTAAGGCAGAAGAGGTGGCAAATGCTTTGTTAGAGATTTTCAGCAGGGTACATTAAGCAAAGGAAATACTGACTGACAGAGGTGCCAATTTCATGTCAGACCTGCTGGCTTGTCTGTGAAAGTAATGTGGAGTGAAGCACATGAAGGCCAGCCCCTACCATCCCCAGACTAATGGTCTTGTTGAGAGGTTAAACTCTACACTCACATCCATGCTACAGTCATTGGCAGAGCTGTTTAAGAGGGAGTGGGACAAATATTTGCCCCATCTGTTGTTTGCATACAGAGAGGTTCCCCAGGAATCCACATTTTTTTTTACCCTTTAAGTTGTTGTACGGGCATAGGGTGAGGGGACCTCTAGATTTAATTTGAAATGAGTGTGAAGGTGAGTGTGAATCTCACGAGGAGTCTGTTGTGGCATATGTCCTAACCCTTAGGACAAGGTTCAGGGAACTCATGGGCTTGGCCCAGGAGAACCTTGCAGAAGCTCAACAACAGAAAAAGGTATGGTATGACAGGAATGCTTGAGCTAGAGAGTGTGCTGTAGGGCAGCAGGTAATGGTTCTCATTCCTGTCAGACACAACAAACTGCAAGCAGCTTGAGAGGGACCCTTCAAGGTGGTAAGAAAGGTAAGTGATGTTAACTACATAGTGGAATTGCTAGGCAGAAGGCAGGGGCACATACTGTACCATGTTAACATGATGAAACCTTACCATGATAGGGAGGCCCTTGTGCTGAATATTTGTAGTAGCTTGCAGGAGGAGTCTGAGAGAGATTTTATGACTGATCTCCTCAGTGAGGCTTGGGCACACACCTCAGTGGAAGGGGTAGCAATGTCCCAGCAGCTATCTCCCACTCAAGTTCAAGAAATCTGAGCAGTGTTACAGAAGTTTGGGTACATGTTCACTGGGAAACCAGGGTGCACCCACCTGGTGCAGCACCAGGTGGATACAGGAACCCAAAGGCCTATAAGGCAGGCCCCATTGTAGGGTGCCTGAGAGAGTCAAACAGACTCTGAGGGAGGAGATACAGGAAATGTTGGAACTAGGGGTAATTCAAGAGTCTAACAGTCCCTGGGCCTCCCCAGTGGTGCTGGTGCCAAAGAAGGATGGCAACACCAGAGTCTGTGTGGACTACAGGAAATTAAATAGTCACACAGAGCCAGATGCTTACCCCATGCCTAGGACAGATGAGGCCCTAGAGCAGCTGGGTGGGGCTAGGTATCTTATCACCATTGATCTTACCAAGGGTTACTGCCAGGTGCCCTTGACTCCCAGTGCTAGAGAGATCAGCCTTTGTGACTCCTTTTGGCTTGTATGAGTTCACAAAGATGCCTTTTGGGATGAAAAATGCCCCAGCAACTGTCCAGATGCTGGTAGATCATATCCTAGCAGGAGCAGGTGGGTTTGCCCTTGCTTACCTAGACAATATTGCCATCTACTGCCATTCTTGGCAAGAGCACCTTCAGCATGTCAGGAAGGTGCTGGGCAGACTACAGAGGGCAGGGTTAACCATTAAGCCCAGCAAATAACAGGTGGGTATGGCAGAGGTCTCCTTCCTGGGACATAGAGTGGGGAGTAGTAAGATCAGGCCAAATCCTGCCAAAGTAGAAGCCATTCAGGCATGGCCTACACCTGTTACCAAAAAGCAGTTGAGGGCATTCTTAGGGACAGCAGGAGACTACAGAAAGTCCATCCCCAGTTATAGTACCGCAGCTGCTCCCCTCACAGGCCTGACAAGGAAAAACAGGCCAGATAAGGTAGCATGGACCCCAGCATGTGAGCAGGCATTCCAGAAGCTTAAAGAAGCTTTGGGAGGACCCCCTATGTTAGCCAGTCCAGATTACAGCAAAGAATTTGTTGTGCAGGTAGATGCTTCGAACCATGTGGTGGAGGCTGTACTTAGCCAGATTTCTTCAGAGGGAGAAGAGCACCCAGTCATTTATCTCAGTCATAGGCTCCTACCCAGGGAGCAATGTTATGCAGCTGTCAAAAAGGAATGTCTAGCCATAGTGTGGGCACTGCAGAAATGTCAGCCTTATCTGTATGGAAAAAAATTCACTGTAGTTACAGACCACAATCCCCTAACATGGCTACAAAGAGTCAGCCAGCAAAATGCCAAGTTGCTTAGATGGAGCCTAGTGTAGTAAGCATATGATATGTCAGTGCAGCACCACAGTGGGATTAGCAATGCCGACGCAGATGGGCTGTCAAGACAGGGAATGGGGTAAGGTATACTCAGATAGACTTAACCCTCTCAAGCAATGTTTCTCAAGGGACACTTGAAAAACTAGCTTGAGTTCTCCAGGGGGAAGGTATGTGAAGCTATGTGATGGCTGCCACCCTAGCCAGGTAGACTTTTGTAGATAGTTCTGTCATTAGTAAATATTAATATAAGCCACAGGCTTGTTCTCTTAAATGGGAAAAGATGGTGTTAAATGTGGAACTGCAGAAATGTAACAACAGTGCACTCTGCTGTAGGAAAGCTGATAAGTCACGCATTGTGTAATTGTTTGACGTCAAAACTAGAGCTGAGATGTCTAAATGAAGGAATTCTTCCTATTGTTTTGAGGCCAGAGTTAATGGCTAAAATTTATAATTTCTTGTATTGCTCTGGCTTCCTGACCAACTGCAAGATCAGAAAGGATATTAACCTCTGAGTTTCTGCTAGCCTTTGAAAACAGAAAATTAAGAATGATGTAATGTGAAGCAGCACTGTGTTATCAATTTAAAGAGTGAGAATCAGAGAGCATTTGGCATTTGTCTTGAGAACATCCAACTCACCAGTATCTCCCTGTGTTATGTATGTAAGTAGAATCTTAGACTATAGTGTCTCTTTTAGAAATGTCTAGGAAATAGGAAGATTTGACAGTTGTTTTCAGTATTGATGTCAGAACTAATCTACTGTATTATTTTATGCATGTTCCTGTGTCTGAACTCTTGACTAGCACTGTGTAGTAAGAAGTATTGTCTTGTGTTTTTATTATTTATTATTAAATATTTTTAAACCTTTCAACTGTAGCTGTTTTGTGTAGAGATAATTTAAGTCTAGAGTACATTGCATGTATATAGTGATACTGTCTAAATCACTCCAAATAAGCCTTGACTAATCAGTTGTACTTACTATTTGGATAATAATATTGCATAGTAGAATTGGACACCCTTTGATAAGGGCCTTTTCAGTAGCTGATAAATATCAGTGAGTGGTGGCAGTGATTTCTACTGTATAGTCTGGGTGAAAGGGGCACAGCTGGAGAACCTGCACAAGCCTTCCCCAGGATTGTCTGTGTGGTTGTATATTACTCTTATCCCAAAGTGTGTGTGTATCAGCTACTTGGGCAGGACACAAAGCACTGGTTGGACAGAGAAGGTGCTGTAGGGTTTAGCTTGCCCACTAGGCTGAAATCAGGACCCTATAGCTGTGCCAGTGGTGAGACTTATTGGGATCTGGACAGAATGGGAGAAACCAGCCCCAGACTGACTGTGATCTCTGTGTGCTCTTAAGGGAAATTGTACTTTACTGTGTGTGTATTTGTTATTCTCCCCTGTGTGGACATTCTTCACTGGTGTTAGTGGTGAGGATTGAGGCTACTTGATTGCTGGGCCAGTGCACAGACATCACAGACATTATCAGTGTATTCCGAAAACAGTTGTATATAGCACAGACATGCACACACACACACACACACACACACACACACACACACACACACACACACACACACACACACACACACACACACACACACACACACACAAAGAAAATAAAGTACTTTCCTGGTTTTTTCTCCAATTTTAAAAATCAAACAGTTAGTCAAACATGGAGAGCATGTGATGCATGCCTCTGTAGTCTGTATGTTTTACAGTCATGACAGCAGTTATTTACAAAAAGAACTTAATATTGCATACTATAAGACTGCTGTTTTAATGGGGCTTTAAGTGATTAGAGGTATTGTTTTAAAGACCTCCTATGGTTCATTGTGCTTGAAGCAGGTACTGTTAACATTTTATTGTAACTGGGCATTATATTTTTCCTGAAATGTATGTCAGTTATTAAGATTCTGAATGTGGCTGAGGGGAAACTCAGGTTTTCAGGCATAGCATTAAATGAGCTGTAAGTACAATGTAATTTGTCCCAGAGGTAAGAAGTGAGACTACATTTTCAGGACAAAAGTGCAAGCTATAGGTTCTTTCTCCTGCTGAGAATGTGCGTGTAAGGAGTGTGAATAGTTGAGCTTAAGAAGTTTGAATAACACAGCCCATTGCAGGGGACTACATTTTTGTTGGATGGAACACATTTGGTTTATTTAAAACATGAGCAGTAGTGCTCCATTCTTGAGACTGTGCTAATGAAAAAGAAAACCATATTTGAAGTGTCATGACCCAAGCTCATTTTGTTTTCTTTGCTCAGGCTTAGGAAACAATAGGGGTACTCTGTATTTGTTCACTTGCCTATTGCTTCCCAGGAACACAGAAAGAAAATGTGAAATGTTCCATGTCCCAATTTTGATCTGGTATTTTTGATGTAAAGTTAACAAATGGGGTTCTAGTCTAACTAGTCTAACTGCTGGCTCAGACTTTTGAAGACTTGTGCAGTTTCACAAGGATGATTAACTGTGTAAGGAAACTTCTGCTAATATTTCAGGATGGTTCTATAGCATTGCTTTATTGCTTTGGAGGAGATAGCAGTTAGATCTTTGGAACTGGATCAGTTAGTGACATTGCTATGGTGTTACTGTAGTGGTGAATTCATGCCTGAGCTAGACCTGTGGATGGCCATATCATCAGCATGGAGTAAAATGGGAATGAGAACGGTCTTTAGTTTACATAAGCAAAAGGCTGATAAGACACATCCTTAGGGAGCAGCTTTGTTTAAAGTAACTGGGTTTGATGTGGATGGACTGGATGACATGTAATATAATAGATTAGCATTATAAAAGTAATAAAATAATGCTAATAAAAGTAATAGTGCATGTTCCTCTTACTTTTTCTGATAATAGTTAATGCTGAAGAATTGTAAAATATGATGGTGATATTCTACATTAAAATTATGAAACTGTAAGGAAGAAAAAAAAACAATATACAATAACACTTTGACAATTAAATGTATAGATATAAAATCACTTTTAAAAATGTTGTCCTTGTATTTTAGGAAGATACATAAGTGACTATGACATATTTTATCATATACTAATAAATTAATGGAACTGTTAACTGTTTAATACTAACTAAATAACTTATCCATGTTATTTAGTCTCAAATACACAGTGTAAATATATTTCTTTATTAATTTATTTATTTATATCTGTTAACTGTACCTGTGAGCTGGTCCAGTGATAATTTTCAGTCACAATGCAAACCAGTAGTCTATCACACTAACAGATTTTTAACAGATTGTAAACATTAGTAGTTAGAAGCACATTTATTAGCATTATAAAAGTAATAGGATCTGTCTTAACTTTCTTACCAAGAATTAATGCTAAAAAATTAGACAAACTGATTCTGTTTGGTGACACACTTCAGTAAAATATATTGTAACAAAGAGACAACATAATGGCAATATACAATCAATTAGTTAAAATATTTACTTTAAAAGTTGCCGCAGACATTGTACTTTTAGTTTTGGGAATTGCAGAAAATGGAAAAGGGGAGTTTTACAGGAAAATTTTAATTTTTATTTTTATTCTCTGCTTTTTCCCTTCTGTCCAGGTATGTACAGCCTTGCAGTTGGCATATATATAGAGAGAATGGAGATGTGGACACTTTATTTATTTTTATTTCTTTATTTTACATTGTTTACCGGCAGAGTCTGACTGGGCATATAACCCTTTTTCAGTGGTGGCCCGGGGAGAAAAGCTCCATTGTTAGCAGGCAATTTTGTTAGTCAAAAATTCCTATAATACAATTAAGAAATATAATAAAAGAAATTCATAACGAAAAAAACAAACAAAAGAGAGAATAGTTGGTCTATGGAAGGCAAGACCAATTATCTTAGATTACATTTCATAGGTTCATAGGTTCATAGGTTCATACTAGGCTATCTGCCCTGGGGCAATTATAAGCCTAGCCCGATTCTGTATGGCTTACGCCACCCCTTGATTTGAGTATACTGTGCCCTTTTTAAGGTTTAGTTTACCGTGCCTCTGTCTAATAGTGACACGGGAGTAATCCCTGGGACAAACCTACGATCCCCCATCCACCTATCGAGATTCTTCTTGAAGAGATTCAGTGAGGTGCTCTGCCTCACATGAACTGGAATTCTATTCCAGAGCGAAGGGAGCCTCTGGGTTATGAACCTGTCCCTCCAGCAAGTTCTATTTATTTCTGTGCTGAGGTTCAAGTCCCTCGAGTGTGTGGCTCTAAGGGATTTAGATTTACTGAGGTGGAGCATGTCCATTAATTCTGGATTTGACATAGCTTTGTATGTCAGGCATAGATCGCCTAAAAGTAGGTGGTATGCAACTGAGTAGAGCTGGAGTTTTTTTAACCGAGCAGCATATGGCATCTGTTTGAGACCCTTGATCTTCTTGGTGAGATACTTTTGGGGTCTCTCTAATTGCTGCAGGTGTCGGGTAAGGTACATCCCAAAAGGGGCATTGTATTCTATGATGGGCCTGATGAGGGATGAATAAAGGGGCACGATTACCTCTCTTGATCTAGATGTGAAACCCTTCGTGATGAGATGGGCTATGTAGAAGGTCTTTCTAACCACTTTGGCAATGTGGTTTTCAAAGGAGAGATTGCTATCAACTTGGGTCCCCAGGTCCCTAATAACTTTCTCTGAACTTAATGGGTTTCCGCCTATGTGGTAATTTGTGGGCACATTGTTTTTGCCAAAGGGTATGACTATACATTTTTTGGCATTTAGCTTTAAACCATGGCGCTGGCACCAGTTATCTGTCTCTGTGAGACCTTTTTGAAGGATGTTTGTGTCAGCTGGAGAGTCAATTATGGTGCCCAGTTTGCAGTCATCTGCAAACTTGGTGAGCCATAGTCCTTCCACGTTTGCCTGTACCTCGGAAAAGTATATACTGAACAAGAGTGATCCCAGGACAGAACCCTGTGGGACTCCACTTGTGACCGGTTTCGAGTCTGACATGGTTCCAGCAACTCTCACTCTGTGGGTTCTGTCTTTGAGCCGGTTTGTGACCCATCTTGTGACATAGGGGTTTATATTTAAGCTGGATAGCTTATCTATGATGCCCGAGTGGGGTATTGTGTCAAATGCCTTTGCAAAGTCCAGATAGGCTGTGTGGACTACCTTCCCTTCATCTATGGCTTTGGTGACTGTTTCAAAGAAGTCAACCAGGTTCAAAAGGCAGGATCTGCCCTTGACAAAGCTGAACTGGGTAGGATCTAGTGTCTGTAGGTCCCCAATGTCTTTGTTTATGAGCTCCATGATGATCCTCTCCATAGCCTTGCAGACTAAGCTAGTCAGGCTTATGGGGCGATAGTTTCCAGGGTCCGTAGAGGCTCATATCCTGTAGTGAGGCTGAGATTGTATAGCTGTTTTATTTGAGGGATTAGTTCCTCTTGGAGTTCATGTAGGATGCAACCTGGGACATCATCTGGTCCCATGGAAGCAGTGTTTTTTGCTTTGGAGAGGGCAGCCTTCACCTGAGCATCAGAGATGTTTGGGAGGCAGCCCTCTGCCGGGATAGATACTTGCTCTTTGGGGGCGGGGAGTTTGCACTGAACCTGTCTGCCAGGATATTGGTGATGTCTGTGGGTTCAGTGTATTTTTTGTCGTTTAGAATCAACTCAGAACAAGTCTGGGAGTTGCATCCCAGGTTCCTAACATAACTGAAAAAAGCCTTATGATTGTCTTTGGTGTCCTGTGCAATTTTTCTCTCGAAGCTGGCCTTGGAGGATTTTATGAGGGATCGTAATTTTTTGCTAGTACTGATCAGAGATGCCTTCCCTATTAGGGATTTTGCTCTATCATGTAGTAGCTTCCTCTTTCTGTTGTACAGTTTATTTATAGCAGGGGTCCACCAGACTGGACGCCTGCCTTTGGATGATTGGGTCTTGGTTTTGTTTGGGATAGCATGATCAATGCATTCCTGGAGATGTCCGTAGAATGCGTTTATATAGGATTCTGCAGTTTGGGCCATAGTTTCCACTGGCCCTGGGGCCTTGAAGGATTCCACTTCGGTTTTGAGAAGTGAGAAGTTTGCTTTTGAGAAGTTTTTCACTGTGGTTTTCTGGGCTGGGGGTGGGGTCGGGATGTGGACATCCAGTGAAATTAATTTATGGTCTGATCTTACCAATGAGGGATATACTTCTGGTGTGGAGCATAGAGTCCCCATGTTGGTAATGATCAGGTCTAGTATGTTGTCCCCTCTTGTGGGAGTGGTGACTAGTTGTTCCATAGCATTTGAGTTTATAATTTCCAGGAACCTTTGGGCTAAGGTGCTGGGGCTTGCGTAGTGCTCCCAGTCAATGTTTGGGTAGTTGAAGTCACCCAATATAATGGTGTTCGGAGAGATCTTCATGTTCTCCAATGTTTTCAGGAAAGCCGAATGGGATTCCTGACTTTGAGAGGGTGGTCTGTAGGATGCTATAAACTGAAAAGCAGTCTTGCCCACTGTTAGTTGCACATGGATGGTCTCCGATACTTCGTGCAATGCCACTAACCTGGAGGTGTGGATATCCTTGATAAATATGGAAACTCCCCCTCCTTTTGTGGTTCGGTCTGGGTTTTGGGGCCGAAAAGCATGATATGAGGTATAGCCTGGTAGTGCTGGGGTGCTCTCTGGAGCCTTTAACCAGGTTTCTGTCACTGCACAGATATCGATGTTCTCCATACTGAGGAGAGCTTCGAGTGCGTGCATTTTGAGGTTAAGACTTCTGGCGTTAAGCAGTATTACCCTTAGTTTCTTGTTCTTTGTGCTGTCTATGGGGGTGGGTTTGATTTTTGAGCCTTGCCTAAAAAAGGCACTATGGGAGTGGCAAGAGCCTTTGCCAATATCCGAAAGCCCAGTGGTGACAGGTGCAAGCCGTCCCTAGTGAAGCAATGTGTCTTGTTGAGCATGTCATCCCAGGCTGACAGACACTGGATCCCCTTTGAATGACACCAAAATTTTAGCCAATTGTTAAAATCGATCATTTTGTCTTTGTACTGTGGCATCATTCTAGGTGAGGGTAAGATGCTGCTCAAGGTCAGGGTCATACCAGCCTGGGCTACATGATTAGAGAGCTCCTCTATGTCTCTTTTCATGTAGTCCAGGGAGGTACGTCTCAGGTCATTCACACCAGCATGTACAATGACTGAGTCATATTTGTATTTGCTTTGGAGTGACCTGAGTGCTTGCGTTATGTGGCGGATCCTGGCACCCGACAGGCAGCTCACCGTGACCTTCTCTTTATTCAGCCTGGTGAGCGGGACGTCAGTGTGTCTGACAATAGAGTCACCTATTACAAGAGTATCAGGTGTGTTATTCAGCCTTAAGGGCTGTGGCTGCTTGGCACACTGACTTTGTGGGCTATGTGTTGTGCGTGTTTTGTTTTGAGGTAGCATCTGGAAGACAGTTCTTATGATAGTAATAGGTAGTGACCCTGTATACAACGAGAGTGAAATTAAGTTCCTTAATCTTATGTACAAGTTACAGAGCACATTGAAGACTTAAAATCTGCTTGATATTTACAGTGAGAAAGAAGGAAGCAATATGAGATAGTCATATGACTTAATTTTTCATGGTCATTACATATGCCAATAAATTGTAACATCAGCTAGTGCCATGATTCAGGCTTCCCATGCTCATCATGTGTGCAAGTCTAGGAATTGGTGAGCTGGACTCTAATGTAATGCTTGACATTTTTTAAGCTAGTTATTCTGATTTCAAGTGGCAAGGTATTCCACAGTTTAGCAATGTAGTAGGAGTATAGAGAGTCACCTGAGCTATTTTTACTTCTGGTTACTTCAATTAGAGCTTTATTAGTGGATCTTGGTGGACAGGAACTTGTATGGAGGATGAGGAGGCCTTGTAGAGCTGGATTTTTTTGAGTTTATAGAACATTTGGTGAGCTGTAGAGAGTTGTGTGAGAGGTGATGGTGCCCCCCCCCAACCCTATCCCACATAAAACATTTGTCTTGGAATGTTTGATGAAATTTTCAGTATTAGTATGGGAATGTAGTATTATGTAGGATTAGAAGTTTTCATGGCAAGTACACTGCACATCAGATAAAACGCAATTAATCATATTGGATTATAATTTGTATAATACAAGCACCTTAAATGTATTTATTTATTTATTTATTTGTTTGTTTATTTATTTATTTATTTATTTATTTTATATTTAATTAAAAGGAAAATCTGACTGGGTAGAAGTTCATTTTCAGCTGGGGCCTGGGGAGAAAAGCTCGAAATTATTATAAAACATTTTAAGAACAATAATTTTACAATCTTCAGCAATAAAACAAAATATTTGCAATTTAAATAATTATAACAAATTAGACATTAATATAAAAACACTGGTTAAATGTCGATGCAAGGTATATGACACTCATTTAATATTTAGAGAAACTTTAAACAGTTTTTAGAGAAAGTAAATGTAAGTTAGTCTAATGCAGACAGGAACTGCAATATGAGGTGAGAGCCAAACAGGCTTTTTTACAAGATAGGATTAAGAGAGAAAGTCAAGTCAGGGAAGAGAATTAGATAGCAGTAAGGAAGAAGGTGAAGAAGGGAGAGTAAGGAATACTTGTTCACATTTACAGATGTAGGTTATCCTGGATTTGAGCAAAAACAGGGCCATAGTTTAGCTAGCAGGTCTTTCAGAGTGGTTTTGAAAGATGGGAGGGAGGGTATAGACCTAATGGATACAGGTAAGTAGTTCCAGGGCTTAGCAACCTTGTACAAGTATAGACAATGCCCATAAGATTTGCTTGGCTTATAGACACACAGGAGTCTTTGGTCCCTGGATCGGAATGACTGACTGGGAACATAGTTGTGTAGAATGTTTTTTAGTGCTGGACAGGCACGTGGAAGGTGGATAATTTTATATGTGGTAAGAACTTGTGTATATGTTAGTTGATGTGGCAATTCTAACTAGTTTAGGGTTTTCAATACAATATATTGGTGGGTTCGAAAGGGTTATGTGCTGGAAATTTAGCAACTTTGTTATAGCATTTTTTCTAGTTTTAATTTTTGTGAAGCCTGGAGGTTAGTGAGGATGGTAGCACCATAAAGAAGGGTGGGGAGGAAATGAGTAGTGGAAAGTGTAGCTTTATGTCAGTGAGAATGTTTTTGGCTCTGTAAATAATCCCTAACTTTTGAGGAGTTTTTTTTATGCAGTTTTATATATCCAGGTCACATGTAAGACTAGACTATCATCCACAATCATGCCTAAAAGTTTGTTATGAGAAGTGACTTTAGTGGTTGTGTTATCAAGAGAGAAGACTTTAAATTTTGTTTTTACCATGAGAGAGGGATTTGGGGGAAATTGGGTTGAGCATGAGTTGTGAGTTATGAAGCCATGTTTCTTACCAAGAATTAATATGCTAAAATGTATAGACATATATAAACTGATTCTGTTTGGTGGTACACTTCAGTAAAATATATTGAGGCAAGGAGAAAAATAACATAACAGTACTATATGATCAATCAATTAAAAAACTGTCACTGTTGTCTTCAAGAATAACGCTCTAAATCAGCAGAGTACTTTGGCATTATTTCAAATAATCATAATGTAAGTTTTGCTAATTGTGTTAAGATAAGCACAGGGAGAACAAACTACACAATTAGAAGCAGCCATGGTTTTCAATAGAGACAGAGCATATTTCCTACAAATAGTGGCCTCCAATGGAGGCACACATAAATTCAGCATTCTTGTGTTTCCTTTGTCGTACAAAGAACTAATAAATGAAATGAATATAAAAGTTCTGTAACAAATGGAATTGACAGATTCACCTTTAAAACGTAGCAGTATTTCAAGAAATTTGTCAGTGTTAACTGAGATATAACACTAATAAAACACACTGAAGTGCAGTTTAATTAATGGGAAGTGGCATATGGTCTTTGATACACATAATGGTATGCAAGATTTTACTGGCATTTGACATGGAGAGTCTGGTATAGTGCACTGTAGGCTGCTTTTATTAGGAGAGGGTACTTGGCTTCTCTTTAAGGTGGAAAATGAATCACATCAATACATCAGTTCTACTCTGAAATGACAGCTTCCTAAATGTCAATGTTTCAAAAGAATTTAAAAAATGCCCCAAATCCAAAAGGGTGAAAAACTCATTTTTTCTTGCTTTTTGCAGGGAGGCTTGCCCCCCCACACACCACATACCCTAATGTGAGTGATCAAGCCTCCCACAGCCGATAAACGTGTGTATATATATATATATATATATATATATATATATATATATATATATATATATATATATCAACTCCATGGTCAATGGTGAAGTAGAAAATCTCCCTAAAGAAGTGAATCAATGATAGCATGCAATTAGAAATCTAACCAGAGATGATTTCCTATGGAAAAAAAAACATTTAGCATTATGTTGTTCAGCTTTTTTTTTTCCCTTTCTGTGGACTACTGATGCTCAAGAAATTTCACAGCAAGCATGTGTAGGGAAGCCCAATATGGCTTTATTTAGGTTTCATCACATCAGTGAGAAACTCGTATATATTTTTTTCAGAATGAGCTACATTGTTTGTCATATGATTTATGCTTGTCCCACATATAGTTTAGACTCCTATGTAGTGAAACATATTTCATTATGATAGCATTGTGTAAGTATCTTTATATCTGAACTCCAACTAAGAGGATTTTATAGATGAGAATCATGAAAAGTTTATTTATCACAAATCTGTGGGAAAGTTTCAAATGGTTTCAGCGATAACTTAGTGTATTACTATAGATCACAGCAGGCCTAAACAGCCATTTTCAGTTCTGTTTTTTGTCATTTGTTTCACAACCAACATTTACATTTGCAATGTTAACACTGACAAATCCAGTATTTATCAGAATTATGATCATGTCATTAGTTTGCTTTTACAAAAACAAAATTAAAAATAAAATTTGCTTCTCAGAAAAAGTTGTAGTCACATAGTTTACAGCAAACATGTGTATTTCACTTATGCAGACGGACATGCAGATATTTGAGATTGTTTGTCACCTTACACTCATTGCAGTTAGCACATGCTACATATTGTAAAAGGTTGAGTTTCCAGGTTTCTTGCCTGGAAATTTTATAAGAAAGTTTGCAAGAAATGTTAGGAAATTAGCATTTATAGACGGTACTGAATTCAGGTCACTATGTCCATTAGAACTTGGCAAACTGCACCATTTTCAAAAGGTTCACTTTAAAAGTACAGCTATCTGTTCTCTTCAAGGTAACAAATAAAAAAGTTATCAAAAACAAGTGAGTTGTGTTGCTGGGACTTGTTTAGAAAATTATATTTTATTATTTTTAGTTTTGTAGCCTAAAAATGGCATTAAACATTTCATTTTTTTTCATTAAAAATCAACATGCAGCAAGATGCAAATGCTCCTAGGCCTTTGAAGCTAACAGCACAATTTAAGGATATTTTATAGGTAAATGTCTCAGTATCCTTATCTGAAATAACATATCAATTTATCTTGCAGATACTATCCTTTACATACAGTAACCAAAATAAACAATAAATAGACAGTAGTCTTGGGTTCAAACTCTTGGAAATAGTAATTAATAAAAGGGGTTACAGACAGCCTTAGGTCATTTTAATCAAGGGCTCTCTTTGTGACAGTTTTAGGAGGATATATTTATAAGTCTGCAACTATGAAATCTCGAATAACTAAATTCCAAAGAATTGCATCACCAAAAACATATGCCCAAAATATCAAAGCATACAAGGGGTAAAACTCAAGCAGTAAATATTTTTGCACAGGGGCAAGTTCCCTATCTGCTTAAATGAAATGGACAAGATCTCCCCACTTAGCATATTATATACAAACTCTCCTGTCAAACAAACAAAAAGGAGAGAGAAATCTCCAAAGAAATCATCGCAGGCATACACATAGAAACTGTACCAGCAGTGATTTCCAATGGTAAAGAGATACTGATATTCTAGTACTTGGCATTTTGTGACCTGGACACCTGATGTTCTGGGAAGAGGCAATTGGTGACCTCCAGAGAAGGCCCTTATAAGCTACCTCATTTTACTGTATTCTAAATCTTGCACAGTTGTAATATATGCCACTGGTCATACAGTAATAAAACTATTTCATTTGGTAATATAGTCAGTTTTGGGTATATACATGATGTTAATTACTACTGTACACTTAATATTTTGTTTTTAATCTTATACATTATTTTATTACCTTAAAATATCATAACTGAAAAGGGAGCTTCTAAGTCCTAAATGGTCACCTAAAATAAAATAAACAGGAATATGGTATTAAATAGTGAGTCTGTTATCAGCAACTATTTAATTGAAACCCAACATAATATGATATTAAATTAGCAGCCCTGTATATACACCACTCATGCAGTGGGCTTTACAGATTATACCCATAAATAATACAACAAACTCTTGGTATTTGTAGCCTCGGATCTTGTTTGTGAATTTCAAAGAAAGTATCCATCACTACAGATATCCTTGTTCAAATGACAGATAATGATAAATGGTTTATCTTTATTTTGAGAGCATCGTAAGTCACGTCTTTTAGAATGTTTTGAAGACCCCATAAGGCTATCGGCATGTCAAAAGTGGGAGTGACTGCAGCTAGCATTTCAAAGCTGGCATCCTGCATTCTGACAGAATTTCAGAGGCTCTGTCTATATATATAGTCTTCAGTAGAAAAATGTTTCTAGTATGCACTTCAGGGTATCAGACAGAGCTAGGTTTGATTTTTTCAGATTTATAATTCAAACAACAAGACTTCCAGTGTTTTGTTAGATGCCAGAAATGTCACATATTCAATCAGATGCTATAGAGCCGACAGCCTTTGTTTGACAGGATTTGCCCACTAGTGTTCACTTAAATTTGCATTTGAAGAAAATATCTTTGTGTGACAGGAAAAGTTGTCATTTCAAATGTCTGTTTAATTTCAGGCAGTTTTATTCAGAGTTTCTAGTCAGGGGACAGCACTCTCAAGTTTGAATGTGCTCTGATAATAGTTTGATTGACAGTTTTAAGATCATGCTATTCCTGTCATTATCAAAGTCAAAATTATGTAAGGAATACCGGTCTAAAGCTTATGATGTGAGCAAGCAGGGTTAATGGCTTATTTTTCAAATTTCTGTCAACTCACCTAGATTAAAGCATACACACACACACACACACACACACACACACACACACACACACACACACACACACACACACACACACACACACAATTAGAAACAATAGCTATTTGAATATATTATGACAGCAATATTCATCAGGTCTAGTTTATTTGTGCAAGGACTTATTCATGTAAATAGCAAGAATTACTTAAGTGAGAAAATGTGTTATAATGTATGCCAAATAAAAGCAATATGCTTAATCTTTCAAAGAAAATTATTACATAAACATGATATTGCACAACTGCATCACTACTATGTATATATCCACAACAGGAAAACTGTAATATTATATAACCTGAAAATGCCAGTTTGATATAAATAAGGCATTCTGGAGCAGTAATCATTTTTGCTTTATTGCTTATTGAAGCATGCAGAAATAGGAGCAGGCCAGCTAAGTGTTGTTACATGGATCATTATGTTTCTAATGTTGATTTCATGAAAATTAAAATTTAAAAAAATATCTGTTTGAAACCATTGCAGAAGAAAAATGTTTTTCTTTCTCTGGAATGTGATAATCTCAAAGCTCATGACTTAAAGTTGTATGATCTACGATCTATAAATCTAATAAATAAAAAAGTTATATAAATATAATAAATATAAATATATATAATAAAAATATAAATCATGTAAATCTATGATTTGGATGGCACAGTGGTACAGCAGTAGCATTGTCGCCTCACAGCAAGAGGTTCTCCAGTTCAATTCTCATCTGGGGTGCCTTCTGTATGGAGTCTGCATGTCCTCCCTGTGTTCATGTGAGTTTCCTCCAGGTAATCCGGTTTCGTCCCATGTTACAAAGGCATGCATCTGGAGCATTTCTCCCTGGGCCTACACTGAAAATTGGCTTCGTTCCAAGTCTGACTTTCTCAGTAAACAAATGTTAAATAACATAAATAAATAAATCTAGAGGTCACAATCCCATATGAGAAAACGTTTTTTCCTTTTTCTTTCTCACTGAGTACAGTTTACAGAGTTCTGTGTAATGAAGCATATTTGACAGAATTCCATTCCAATGAAATGTTCCTGAACTGAAAAATGGGAGAATCTTAAACCATGGAGAGAGGCTCAATTAATGCTGCATTTCAATTTTTGTTAAGGTATTCTATGTGACGATTTCTGCCTCAATATATATGAGTGAGAAGACACTAAACAAATGTATAAAATATCGACAAAGGATGAATAAGTCATGAAGGAACTGGATAGGCTGACAAGGGTCAAGTCAGAGTCAGAATGGGATGTCAACTTGCCACCAAGGCTATAGATGAAAGGGATGCTAGCAATGTCACATTTAGGGCTAGCTTAACTTCAGCTTAGGCCAGAAGTGGTACAAGATGACTTGGTAGCCTATATTTATATTAGGTCTGGAACATGAACTGATCCACTGAACCCTGGTCAGAACCTGTTTTCTGTGGAAAGTTAATGGAGAATATCCTCATATAGATACTAAAAAGCAATAGATTTCACATCCTGATTGATGGGATGTTATTACTGAATCCGAAAAACAAATACATAAATGAATGTTGTGTTCTTGACTATAAGAAAGGTTTGTCCTCCATGATGTTAACATGTATTGAGGTGATACAAAGACTGGAGGTTTTAGTCAATAACTTTGTACTTTTTAAAGAGGAGAGTTTACAGCATTATGCTCTGGAATGTGATATATCATCACAAGCGGTTTTACTGACCTGTGAGCAGTCTCTGTATTTCAACAGGTAGCACACTTGGATTTCATTCTAAAGGTTGTGGAATCTCTTCCCAGATGTAGGAGTAAGATTAGCTTTCAACAACTGACACTGCAGTGCAGCATTAGAGGGTGCTGCCCTTCCTGAGTGTGCTGTCTTTTAGTTGAGATATTAAATCAATACCCCATCTGCTTGGGTTAGAGGTAAATGTAAAAGATACCACAGCAATTATCAAAAATAGTAGGGCTTCTTTATTTGTATAATCCATAATTATTTACACAGTCAATAATTGTTTACATTCTTATTTATTTGCAATATATACATACATATTTTTTGATTATTTAATATATATATATATATATATATATATATATATATATATATATATATAAAATGTATACACATTACAAATCATGTCCTCTTTTTGCATTTTGCTTCATTAAATAAATCACATACTTTTACATTTTTAGACCCCCCCCCAACTCCAATTTCCACAAACAATACCTTATTTTCTTCAACATTGTTGCCAAGTCCCATGTTTCGTTAAACATAATTTCCTGAAACCTCTGATTCTAGATCAACCAAACTATAACAAATATTTTTTATCAGGACTTTTGACCTCTTTCTTACTTTTGTTTCTATAACGCCCAAATTCAATTATATTCATGTTTAAATTATTCACATCTTTAAATGAATTAATTTATTTATTTTTTATAATCTTTCTTCATAACATTTTTGATCTATTACATTCCAGAAAAACATGTCCCAAGTTTCAAATTCCCCATAATATAAACATTCTCTAGCTTTTATACTTGTATATGGCATATTCTCCTTTGCTAGTAATTTTTGCATAGACAGTCTCCATAACAAATCTTGCCTTTCTGTATGTCTTTTACATCTTTTCATTCTTGCAAGAAATTCCTTTTGTCAATGTTTAATTCCTTCCAAGGATATACCCTATAATAGTTTTCCTTAATCTTTTCATATCATTCTTTTCTGTTATTTTCAATTTCATTCACATTTATTTTCCACAATATAATTTTGTCTTGATAATTTTCCATTTCTTTTTTACAACAAACCCTTCTTTTTATATTACCCAAATTTGATTATATCCATGTTTAAGTTAGTCACATCTTTAAATCCATTCACATATTTATTTTCTATAATCTTTCTCCTTAACATTTTTGATTAATTACATTCCAAAAAACATGTTTGTAAGTTTCAAATCCCCGTAATATAAACATACTATTTTTTACTTTTATATGTCATATTCACGTTTACTAGTAATTTTTGTATAGACAGTCTCTATAAAAAATCTTGACTTTCTATATGTTTTTACATCTTTTAATTCTTGTAATGATGGCATTCCTTTTCTCAATGTTTAATTCCTTCCAAGGTTATATCCTATAATGTTTTCTATAATCTTTTCATATCATTCTTTTCTCTTATTATCAATTTCATTCACATTTATTTTCCACAATATAGTCTTGTCTTGATAATTTTCCATTTCTTTTTTTTACAATAAACCCTTCTTTTTCTTGATCTAGATAAAAATCAACCATTCTGTTTTATATTTTAAACTTAATGTTTTCATTAATAATGAGCCTTCATTGTTCTTTAAACATTTCATTACTGCATATAAGTTTAATGAGGAATATATGCACTATAAAGTTTATTAACCCTAAACCTCCTTTTTCACTTTTCACATGCAGTACCCTTCTTTTCACAGGGTTCAACCTCAATCCCCAAATAAAAGAAAATATTATGTTATATACATCTTTCTCTAAGCTTAAAGGAAGACTATAAACATCAACTAGATAAGCAATATTTGCTAACAGCACATAATTTATTAAATAGACTTTCTTTCGAAAGGAAAGCCAAAAAAAACTTCCAAAAAACATGCGTACGTTTTATTTCCTCTACTTTTTTTTCCATGTAGAATTTACAGTTTCTTGTTTCCTGGAGATTATTCCAATGATCTTAATGTTATCCTTATTGAAATTTATTCCACTAATTCTTCCCTCAAAACCTAAACCTTGACTTTAGTCTTTATTTAATACAAAACAAATAACCAGAGTATTTTTTTTTTTTGCATTTGTTTTATCACTGTAGCTATATTTGCTTCATTCTATGTTGCAATAATAATATCATCTGCATAATTTATGAAAATGGGCATTTTTATTCCTTCATTTGAAATACAGCTCATAATATCCAGCTCCTTATTCATATACATAGTTATTGCATTCATTGCTAATACAAATAATGTACCACTCAATGGACAGCCTTGTCTAATACCTTTTTCTATCTTTATATCTTTGCTTAACCATCCATTTATCATAATCTTCGCCATGTTATACTTATATGCTAATGTGCACACATTTTTAAGCCGCTTACTTATATTATAAACATCGAACATATCCCATAATATCGAGTGGTAGATCAAATCAAATGCTTTGCTTAAATCTCCTACCATTATTTTTGCCTGAACTTTTCTAACTACTATACCATCTATTATTTCCCTAATTATTAACAATAAATCTTGAACATTTTTCCTTTTATGCCAAGCACATGTTCATTTACAACATTACCTACTTTTTCTTCCATCCTTTTTTGTAATATTTTTAGAAAAATCTTAACTGGTAACGGGGACTTCATCTCTAGTTTGGCACCTGTGTCTCTAATGGACACATGTAACCTGTAAATGGTTCATCTCCTAAACCTTGCTTACACTTATCAAGGTTATCAGAACTTGTCAGAGATTTGAGATGCATGGCTAGGCTTAAGAATGTCCTTGTGGTCATTTGCCTAGTAAACACCTATGGACCTATAATCTTTATTATTTAACACAATTGGTCTCCAAAATGTATTTCTTCCTTCTCTCCTTTTTCCCATGTAAACCTAATGATACCTCTACATAGCTCTTTATAGCTGAAAAGTTTTCTAACCATTCATTTAATACCTTTATAAATCATGTATTTTGCTCTATATTTTTATACATCTTATATTCTACTCCCTCAAGTCCTGCTGCTGAATCTAAATTCGTTACTTTTATTCCCTGTTTTAGTTCCTGAAGTCTTATATCTTTTTCTAAATCCTTATTCTCCATGTTGGAAAATGAATGTATTATTCCATTCTTTCCATTTCTTTGTTCTCTGTTCTTTAAACAATGTCTTAAAATGTTCTTTTACTACATTCATAATCTCTTTTTGTGTATTATGCATATTGCCTGAAGAATCTTTCATTTTCTTCATTACACTATTATTCTCTTTAATTACTTTACTTAAATATGGTGCAATTTCTTATTTTCTTCCTTTCATGAAACATCTTTGTTTATACAATACATGTTCTATTTTTTCTTATTCAAATCATATCATTTATTTTCCTTAATAAAAAAATGTCAAATTGTTCTTCTCTAAACAATCAACTATTTCATTGTTTAAATTATTGTATATCATTTTTCCATGCATAGCTTTTCTTTCTCCCATGTTACAGTGCGTTCTTTATATTTCAGTTTAAAATTCAACTGCCATTCTGGTCCATCTTTATAAAATTCTCTCATTTCTACATGATCTTGCCATAATGCCATACTCTCTTTTTCTCCCTTTAGCATCCCATTTCACTTCATTTATTCTTTTTATACCTTTCCCTATTTTTATATAATCATTTTTCTTTACTGTAATCTAAATTGCCATGTGATCTGAAAAAAAAACTGTCAATAACACTCCTTGTTTAACCATTACTAAGCTTTCTGACAATAACAATAATCTATTTCTGTTCTTTTTTTCACTTTTTTTATACTTCCAAGTCTCTAGATTCCATACTTTTAACTGTCCATTTTTATAATATGCTTTACTAGCTTAACATCATAAGCATTCTTGTTTTGCTGCCTTAAGTTTCAATTAAAGTCTCCTTATCTTTCTAAACATCTCATCCCTCTCTTTTTTATTACTAAGCATATATTACAAAAATTCTCATAACATATTCTCTCCATCTTACATCAATAATAGTAATTCTACCTGTTATGACAATGGTAACATCTAATACTTTAATTTTATCATTATATATAAGTATTCCCAAGCATGTCTCTTTCCCAAATTTCCATATCACATTTTTCCCCACCACACTTTAGTTAAAATTCTTTCTGACTTTGACAAAAATCTAATATCTTCTAGTATAATAACATCCCCATCTAACTTCTTACACCACTCCAAAATACCTATCCTTCTTTCCAACTTCTTAAAATTATTAATATTTAATGACAAAACTTTACATGTAACTCTACTTTAAATAATGTGCTTTCATCCTTTCCCTTTATGTTTTTATTTTTTAAATCTTCTATATTCTTCATTTTCCTTTTTCTTACTATTTTACCAATTGAATTTCTCTTTTATTTAACTATGTTCCATTTAACATCATCATTCTCATTAAAACCTGAGTCTTCTTCTTCAATATTTTCTATATTTAAGTCTTATTGTATCATTTGTTCTCCATCAGTAATATTGCAATCTTTTATCCCCATTTCTTCTACTTCTAATTTCTTTTCTATAACTTTATCATTTTTACCTTGTTCTTCTACTTCCAATGTTATATCTAGCCCTACTCTATTTTCTTTTTCTTCACACACCCCCAAAATGTCCCACTTTTTTACATTAATAACATTTTGCTTCAGAACTTTTTTCATCATGTCCTATGTCCCCACACGAAAAACATTGTCTTTTTTCAATTTGTTAATTAAATTATCTGTTTTTCCACACAAATAGCACATGTTTTGCTGTCCCCAATATCTAACCAGTCCTGTATCACCTTCAGTATTAATAACACTTGGAATATGTACAGTACTGCCATTTTCCAGTCTCAATGTCACATTGCAATCCCATGCCCCAGTCTATAAACCTCTATCGTTATACACTTTTGATAGATTCAATACATCATTATTCAAATATAATAAATGCTTTTTAAAGTCTCTTTTTCTATTTCAGTTCTGAATTGAATACTCATTTTTTTTAGTTTCATTGAAAAAGGGCTTAAGTACATATAAGTTTTATGGCGCACAGTTTTTCTTTTTTTTTCATATCCTTCAATAGATCTGTCCATTATCTGCCCAGTCTTGAAATAATGTCACATAAAGTCTATTACTATGGATAAATGTTCTTACCTCATTAGTTTTTATTCCGAGCATCTTAATAACTTTGTCCCATACCTTATATCTGTCCATTTCTCTATTTTCCTTCTGTTCAATCCACGCTTTAAACAATATTTTTTTCTTCAGACTTATTTATCTTCTTTCTCGTCATGTATCCCTTCATTGACCGTTTCATCATAGGATTTTTTCAACCTTCATACCTTCACTCTGTTGCATTTCTTCATTCTCTATCCTATCCTACATCTCTCCCCACAACATGTCCTTATGATCTTCAGGCTCACTTTCATCGACCATACCCAATAATATATCATCCCACAATCCTTCCAATGGGAGGATTGTAACAACACAACCTTGTGCTGCAACTTCGGATTCGAATAGTTTCTGCTGTAACAACTCTTCTTTGTCTACCTGCACTGCATCTGCTACATTAAGCCTGATTTGGAAAGTCTCAACTTCCTCTTCCTCCATCTGCAACATGCCAGGTACTTCTGTCACACTCTCTTTTAAGTCTGACTCCTTCTCCGATAAAAATAACATATCTTCTGTTCGAATTAACAGCACCAAAATCCCCCTCCACCATTCTATTCTCTCCTCCAACCTCCATTTTTACATAGATTAGCTCCCTGCTTTTCTGAGCTGCCTTTGGGGTTGGACCAGAAGCAGGAAGCAAAATGTGCCACACACAAACATGTCTCCCTATGGAAAAGAGTAGGGGAAATTTCTTGGTTCCCTAGTCAAATTTCCCCTAGTCAGTATGAATACCGCCTTCGCTCTCCCATGAAAAGTGGGACTAACCTGATCAGCAAAGTATAAATAAATATATAAACTAAATAATTATATGACATGTCAGTACTGAACTTGTGCTGCTTTGCTGGGAATTATCTCTCCCTCCTTGGCTGACCTGGTGTGAGTCATAGTGTAAGTTTCTTCATTGTATGGATGATTTACTGTTTTTGTGTGTGACTGAATGACCTACTTCTAGGCTATGATACTGCACAGACTGCTTTATTTTGTTGCAGAAGCTTTATAAGTAGCTAGTGACTACTGAATTCTGTCCTAAAATTTGTGTTCTAAACTGAACCTGAACCTAGTGAACGTGCATAATCATCAGAGTGACTACTTGCTGCATATGTTTTTAATGTTTAAATTGCTCAGACACATTGAATAAGTGCATTTATAACCTGAATAACTTGTGTTAGCTATACTGAAATTGCTTTTACTGACTATTTTGCAGTTGTACAATGATGAAGAATTGATTAGTTTTTCTGGTATATCTTTAAAATCTGGCAAGTGTTTGTTATGTTCTTTACAACATTGCTCTCTTGCTAAGTTTTCTTAGCCATAAACCCTAGTCCACTCTGAAGTATATGACTTTTACCCCCCCCCAAACCTCTCTGAATGTACTATTGTAAAATAACTGCCTGTTGTTGCCTTAATGCTTGCCCTATAATCTGTGATTTTCTCTTTTTCTAGTCAAAATCTACATTTGTCTAAACTAGCATACTGCAGCTCCTGCAAAATGGTGTCTGTGGGATTGCAATTGGCTACCACAGTCTCTAACAAGAAAACCCCTTTCTCTTCCAACAATTAAACAGTGTAGGTTACAAATATAAAAAAAGTCTGTTAGCTCTCTTTTAACATACTGTGTAACAAAGTGAGTAACCATTTTGATCAGCCATAGGGCTCTTTCGGCTTTAATTTTTGCCTCCTTCCCCTGTAACTAAAGTAAATTGATTCATACATTTGTCTCGCTGACCTTAACTTTTACAGCTATACCTTGTACCTTTGTGGCTTTCTAACACTCAGACATAGATTCCTGATTGAAAGATTTACTTATTTGCCTGATATTTGAACAAGTAACCCTGATAAAAACCTCAAAATGCATACTGTTGGTCTGTCTTTCCTGCTAAAAGTAAGTAAAATTAAAGTGCTGAGTGCAGGTTTTGTTTTAGGCCCTTGCATCAAACTTTCCTGTAGTATGGTGTGGTTCTGCCTGCTCTGCTCCCCGTCACAATGGTCATGCTCAATTCACTCCCCTCCCATCACCAAATCCCACCCACCCCAAGTAACCTCAAATTTATACTTTCATCTCATTGTCTGGTCACTCTCACAGCCCCCTCTCACCACTATAACTTGTGCTGTCACCCTTTCACTCTTCCCACCTTGTCACCAATCTTCCCCTTTTCCCCACCCAACTTGGGCTGCCTCCTCTGTGGCTTTCCTCTCTCACACTTAACTCATTCACTCCCTAGCACACCTACTATCTCCTCACATGCTCATTATTTCTACCCCCTCAATACTGTTCCTTCCCTCACACCGCTTATTTCTAGCCACCACCCTTTCCTAATATATTTCTTTATATTTTCCCTGTAACTCTTCCCCTCCTTTTCCCATCACACATGCTATCCTTACTGCTATTTCTCCCACTTCTAATCTCACTAGCACTAAGCACTTCCTACCACACTGAGCTCCATATCTTCCCCTGTTCATTCACCTTTCCCTTTCCCAGACCTCTTCTAACATATAACCAAGCTCCACTATTGCCCCCTCTCTTTTTTGTCTCTCCCCCTTTCAATGTCTTAAATTTAAACTCATGGCCTAACCCACTCTTACTCCTAAGCCCAAACTCAAGCACCCCATTCCCCTTACTGACCACCCTCACCTTCTCCATCTTGTCTTTGGTCTTCTGGTTTCTGGTGACATCCATCCAAATCCTGGTCCTTCCCCTCTCTCCACTCCCCCTCCACCTTCATCTGCTGTCCCCCCAAAAACATCATCAAATATCTCCAGCCACAAACATCTCTCTATCTCTGAAATGAACATCCAAAGCCTAAACAACAAAATGTCTAAACGTAATGCATGGTTGGCCCAACACAAACCTCACATCCTGACCCTATCAGAAACCTGGCTAAAACCTCCTATTAATTCCTCTGAATTTCTTCCCCCTCAATACAATATCTATAGGTCTGATAGGACACCCAAAAAAGGTGGTGGGTTGGCTATCTTGTACTCTGTTTCACTGACTCTAACACCTATAGACATTACCCTACCTAGTTTCTCCCCTACTGAACTACTGCTCCTAGACTACCACATAAATAACTATAGGACATTTGCTATTGCCTCCAGCTATATCCCCCCAGATAAAAACATCCCTATACTTGAACATATACTCTCCTGGATAAACACATCCATCCCCTATGAAACCATAATTTTTGGAGATGTTAATATAGATTGAAACTCCCTTATTGGTGACTCACCCCAAAATTTCATAAACCTGAAGACATAGCCAGGAATAATGCCTCATAACTGAACCAAAGGCAACAGTACTGGAAGAGGTAACAGCTGCATCATAGTTACATTTGACTGAGTGGTGGGCAACTTAAGAAGTAGATCCCAGTAGGGAAAGGCCCGAAGCCTTCCCCACAGAGTCAGGAAGGTCAGAACCCATCTTAGCAACCTGAGAAAGGACAGCCAAAACATACCCGATCATATGAGTTTGGTATTTGATGGCTCTAAAGGATAAAATGGCAGCAATGTAAACTTTCTTGCTCAGCCTTTCTGTAGTCCTACTTTCCTTATAAGAAGGCAACAGGTTGGAGGGCAACAACTTGGATGGCCCGTCAGAGTAGGCTGACACTATAAAGGAGTCAGCCGAAGGGCATTTATAAAGAAATTTGCACTCCTCAGGAACTTTATGGAATCTATTTGGCTTCTTAGGTGAGGAGAATGAGAGTTAGGGGCTGCAGTCACTACCAAGAAGGTATCCAAAGGGCTAGCCAGAACAGGAGGAACAGCAGATGGTTTGAGAGTCTCCATCTGCAGGAGCTCATATCTTTTTTGAATGTCAAAAACTTGAGAACCATCCCATTTAAAACAATTCATCATACGGGTAATGGTATCCACAAAGGACAGCTCTTCCAAAGGGAAACCTGGACTTATGGAGCCTTCCTCCTCTGAACAGTAGCCCAAGGGGGAAGGAATTTAGGAGGAATAAGCCAAGGATTCTTCCCCAAGTCCAGATCCTCATCCAAGACATCTAATTCCCTAGGCCTCATGACTTTGAGGAGGCTTCAAGGCCATCAAAGCATTGAGTAACCCTGAGTGAAATCCTGCCATTCACATTGGAGTTTCTTAGCAACAGGGGAAATATGCTTTTGTTTTTTTTTTTTCTTTTTTTTTTTTTCTTTTTCTGTGGGACATCTGTTTGAAGCACTCAGACAAAAGAGACACTACTTGTGATGGTCTTAATGGGGAATCTGTCTTCCACACCGACATTTACTCTTTCTAGTTGACATGAATACAATAACTAGAGAAAATAGAAGAGAGAGAAGAAACCCCAACAAGGCACTTATCAGAAAGCTGCTTGGTGATCAGCCAGCACAGTGGCAGAACATTCAGACTGATGTACAACAATGCTGTTCAGACTGGCAGCAAAGACGTTGAGTGTGTGTGTGTCCATGTGTCACCTTCATGCCCTACATCTTGCGTGAGGAGAATACATGTGACATATGACACCTATAAGAATTAAAGGCTTTGGTATACTGACAGGATGTTGGGCTGTCCTTGACAGGAGCTCCCTTAAGTAAAGAATATTGCAACAGTGATATGGGAGGACATCTAGTAGTTAAGGTTAGTAGGGAGAACAGTCACATATATATGAAATAATTTAGAAGAACTGGTAGTTAAGGTTAGGAAGAACTGTTACATATATATATATATATATATATATATATATACACACACACACACACACACACACACACACACACACACACACACACACACACACACACACACACACACACACACTCACACACACACACACATATATGAAATACTTGAAAAGATCTGATAGTTAAGGTTAGGAAGGACAACAGTTACATATATATGACACAGTTGATAACTGGTAGTCGATGTTAGGAAGGAGAATAGTTGCATATATATGAAATAATTTAGAAGATCTGGTAGCTAAGGTCAGAAAGGGAAAAGTTTCATAGATATGATCCAGTTTAGAATTAGTAGTAATGGGACAAATGTAATTGGTTAAATATGAAAAATAGGATAATGAATGAGAGATGATTTGTAAGGGAATTGAGGAAGATTGTCAAATGGGAAGATGGCACAGAATTAGGTATAACATTTCTGTGGTATAGAAACTTTTGTTTTAGGGGATGAATGGGCTACTTATATGGTTATCCTAGCTTATTCCTGGATTGTTGAAGCAGTGGCAGATGGCTTTTAACTACAGGTGTAGTTTCAACATTTTCTGAATACTGGAGTTGTAGCCAAATATTTTATTGCTGAGGGGGTGGCTTTTCAGAGTTTCGATGCAGCAACTGAAAATTTGTAATTGCTCCAATTTTTCTTTGTGTAGATTTTGTTTTGTGTAGATTACCTGCAGCTAACTTCCTGTATTCCAATATATAGTATCCTCCCACCACCCTTCATTCTTGCACTCCCTAAAATTCCAGTACCATTGATGCAGAAGTATTTGCAGCACCAATTTCAACTTCTGCACAGTTACTCACACTTCCTCCCAAACTCATTATTCCAAAGATCTCACTCCTGATCCTACCTATTCCTCACAGGTGCCACCAGTTGTCCCACTCCCTTGCCCCAAGTCCCAAAAAATAACATATGTCCTTTCTATATTCTGAACCAAGCATGATTACCCAACCCGTTACACTTTCATCTAGTCCTTGAATGCATCCTCATGCTACCTTCTTCTACTGACTAAACCGCAGAATACATCAATCAATCCTCATAGACAGCCAAAATTTAAGCTAGTTTTGCCTGAAATCCAAAAAATACTACTACCTACTCCAGCCATCATATCTCAAATCCACCTGAAATCTTTCCCTGTCTAAACTGACCACATTTTCACAAATTTTCTGCATTGTTCCCACCATTAAAGTGTTTAATTTACAGTTGTCCATCTCCATAGGTTCATAGGTTCATAGGCTGGTACTAGGCTACCGGCCCTAAGGCCTATACAAGCCTAGCTATAACAATCCCCTGGCTATTTCTTCCCACAGTATTTACTTCCCTGGACCCCTGTCTAGCAGGGTGACTGACGTGATCCCTGGGGTGAATTTCCTATCTCCCATCCAATAATCAAGATTCCTTTTGAAGAGGCCCAAAGAGGTGCTCTGCTTGACATGTATAGGCAGTCTATTCCAGAGTCTGGGTAGTCTCTGGGTCAGGAACCTATCCCTCCAGCATGTTTTGTTCATTGTGATGACAAGATTTAGATCCCTGGAGCGTATGTCTCTGAGAGATTGGGATTTCTTTAGGTATAGCATGTCCAACAGCTCTGGGTTTGACAAGGTCATCAGCTGTACTTCCCTCTACTCCTGAGCATCATTAATTGTATCATTCTCAGCTTTCCTAAGCCATGCTACCTCCTCCCTGCCCTTCCAACATTCCCATTTTATCCAGTGTAGATTATTTGCCTCCATGATCATTTTCCCCAGAGACAGATTAATGGCTGCAATAAACTGCAGAATATCTGGCACCCTACCTGTCAGATATCTGCCCTATTTGTTAGATATCATTCCTCGGGAAGTAAGTCACCCATTGGTCATATGAACTGGCTGTCACATGGTTTGCAAGACACAATCATCACCATCATCATCATCAACCCCCTTTTTGCCATTCTCTACACAGTGTCTGGGTATTGCTTCAACTGTCTCCATTCAGTCCCACTCTCCTAGCTTCTTTCATGTTTATGCCTTATTGTCACAGGTCTTCTCACGTGCACACACTATGTATCCAACCACCTGTTACAGGCACTTCATCTCCATTACCTCTAGTGTCCTTAACTGCTCTGTCTTCACTGCCCAGGTTTCTATACCATACATTAGTACCGATCGCACCATGGTTTTGTATCCTTTGCTTTTCAGCTTCTTTGGCATTCTTCTATCACACACTACCCCTTGATACTCTGTACCAGCTGGCTGTATTCCCCTCTGATTCTAGCTTTCATCTCCTCAATCAGACTTTCATTTTCCTCCACCACACCTCTCAGATACTTGAATCTGTGTATCTGCTCCAGTGTTTTTCCTTCTATCTTAATATTCAGCTTCTTCTGATTTCCCCCATTTGCTGCAACGAGAACTGTCTTGTCTGCACTCAGTTTCATCCCATGTGCTTTCAGTTGTGCATTCCACTCCCCTATCATTTGCTGAAGTTCTCATTCAGAGTTTGCCTGTAATACAACATCATGTCTTTACAGCAGCTTTGCTAATCTGTCCCCTCTGGCCTGTTTGCTAATGTTGCCTATCAGTGCTAAGTACAACGGTGGGTTCAGAGCTGGAGCCTGATGCACACCCACATCCACTGAGAACCCTTTTGTGAGTCTGAACACTGCTCATAATTGTGTTATTGGGTCCTTCTACATAGCCTGCACTAATTCTAGCAGACTTTTATGAACTTCAAAGCATTGCAAGACTGCCCAAATCAATTTTTCCTGGGGTCTTATCATATGTTTTTTTTTTCAAGTCTAGAAATGCCCAGTTGGAGTTTTTCCTCATCTCTAGCTTATTCTCAACTATCTGCCTCACTGCAAACACTGGCTCAGTTGTGCTGCATCCCGATCTGAATCCACACTACTCATGTCCCATCTTACTTTCTACCACTCTGTGTGTTCACCCTCTCCAAAAGTCTGATACATCTATACTGCCCACAGTTGTGAATGGCCACTTTATTCTTGGACACTATCAGAAGAACTCTTGTCATTTCAGTCAATGTCTTGTCCTCTGGGATACACCTTTATCTCCACACTGCTATGAGCACCTTCTGGAACAATTTCTCCCCTAAACATATTGACCATTTCTGTTGTTACCTCATCTGAGCCTGCTGCTTTCCCTGACACAGTTTTCCTACGTGCCATTCTTATTTTTAGTGGCGTTCTTCCTCTTCTTCCTCTTTCATTGTAGCTTTTCCTCATTTAGAAGCTGCTGAAAGTACTCCTTCCATTTGCCTTTGACGTCCTGGGAACTGATGAGCAGGTTTTTGCTGGCATCTAATATGAAGGGTGTCTGAGGACTATCTTCTTTATCTTTCTGTCTTTGCCTTGTAAACTGATATAATTTCTTTGTGCTAAATGCTATCACGTTCCAGAAGCTAGTAAAGTGCCTCTGATGTCTTGTTCTTTGCTGTTGTGACTGTTTTTTTATCCTCTTCATTAGGCAACCACTATTTATTTTTAGCCTGGCACATCTTTTCCATCTTCCAATTTTTCCTGCACTCCTTTTTTCTTTTGCTAACTTCCTGGACTTCTGCATTCCACCACCAACTTTCATAATATGCCTTATTTCCATACCTGGCTCTGCCACATATCTTTTTACAGTCCACACACTTGCTGTTTGGAGGCACTGCCATTATTCTTCAGTTCCATCTATGTCTTCTTCCTCTGGTGCTAGAGAGAGAGACCCCAGTATTTTATTGAATTCTTGTGCTTTCTATTCATTCAACTTCCAGGTCTTTATCATAGTCTCTATTGACTGTAGAGCCTTCTATGACCACTGCTTGTAGCTGAGTGTGTCATGGGTTTATCCTATTGGCTGACTATTTCAGTGGGGATGATTTTGCATTTATTGATTGTCCCCCACTACCCTTTCCTTACTAGAAGGAAGTATACATTAGTTGCATGTTGTCCATTCTTGTATGTGATTTTGTGTCTGTGTCACTTGCTGAACCATGTATTGGCCACCATCAAGCCATTTGCCAGATAGATGTCTAGAATGGCCTCTGCTTTATTCCAGTTGTTCCACCCATGTGGACGCAGACAGCCCTCACTCCCTGTTCCCCTTCTTTCCCTATATGAGCATTCAGGTCCCCCATTATCAGCCCCAGTTCATGTTGTGCTGCTTTATCTAGTAGGTTCTGCAACTACTGCCTGCATACACTGTTTTCCTTACTATCACAACCCTGCTGGGGGCATGTGCTGAGTCTATCCCAAATCTATTGAAGATTCTCCCTCACCACAATTCCCATACTATTTCTAATCTGTCCTCCCCTTGAGTAGTAGGTTCTGGATCCCAAGACAAGTGGCTTTGTTGCATTGCCCTTCTATCTTATCTCCTGGATACAAAAGATGTCCAGCCTCCTCATTACCATCATGTTTGTCAGGTTGATTAGTTTTACATCTAGTTTTTGCTCAACAGAGCTATCATAGGTAACTCAAGCTGAGTAACTGGACACCAGCCAGCTAGTAGCTTATTGACCCAGACTAATAGGGACAGATAACACTCTCCCACCATTGGTATGGGTTCCTGGCATAGGTCAGAGTAAGTTGTGTCCTCACTCCATTTATCACCGGCAAATACCCATGCCCATTTTTGGCAACATTAGCCAACATGACCAGATCACCTACAGACATTTTTTACACTGTTGAGTGCTAACCCAGAGACATATGCAGCCTGTGATCTGCATTCTCCTATCTAGCAGATACTGCAAATCACAGCTGATGCTTAAAGCTGTTGATCTATACAACTCTTCCCCCAGTAAGCACCACCTAGAGACTGTGCTACTGCCCACAGTTCCATTCAGTTTTTTGTCAGGTGAAAGGAAGGGGGCCCAGAGAGAGAGAGAAAGAGTGAGAAAGAGCGAGACTCCCAGAGAGGGAGAAACAAGTCATGGGCATTCAGAATTGCCAATTAGCTGAAACACGTGATGTTCATAAGGATCATTTGCATATATCCCATGTGCCTCTGATACAAGAGGTTTGGTAGGTCACTCAGTGGAAGTTCTAGCCTTGCTGGAGTTTTCATTTTGTTTTTACAGAGTGGGAGAAAGAGAGAGACTCCCAAAGTTGGAGAAAGAGACACTCCAAGAGGGGGAGGGAAAGGTCTAGCAAGGAAGAATATTGAGTTACTTCAATAATCATAGGTGGTGTAGGGGGCCATTAAGTGAGGAAAAATGGGACAGTTGGATGGGTTTCTCCATGCTAGTGGAACCAAGGTGTGGAGATATGCTCTAGAGAGAAGAGGAATGAAGGTCAGCAGGACTAAGACAGAATATATGTGTGTGAATGAGAGGAAGGATAGAGGAATGGTGAGGATGCAGGGAGTAGAGTTGGCAAAGGTGGATGAGTTTAAATACTTGGGATCAACAGTTCAGAGTAATGGTGAGTGTGGAAGAGAGGTGAATAAGAGAGTACAGGCAGGATGGAGTGGGTGGAGAAGAGTGTCAGGAGTGATTTGTGACAGACGAGTTCCAGTAAGAGTGAAAGGGAAAATCTACAAGAGGGTATTGAGACCAGCTATGTTATATGGGTTGGAGACAGTGGCATTGACAAAAAGGCAGGAGTCAGAGCTTGATGTGGCAGAGTTGAAGATGTTAAGATTTGCACTGGGTGTGACAAGGATGGACAGGATTACGAATAAGTATATTAGAGGGTCAGCCCAGGTTGGAAGGTTTGGAGACAAAGCCAGAGAGGCAAGATTACGTTGGTTTGGACATGTGCTGAGAAGGGATGCAGAGTATATTGGGAAAAATATGCTAAGGATGAAGCTGTCAGGTAACAGGAAAAGAGGAAGGCCTAAGATAAGGTTTATGGATGTGGTGAGAGAGGACATATAGGTGGTTGGTGTGACAGAGCAAGATGCAGAGGACAGGAAGAAATGGAAACAGTTGATCTGCTGTGGCGACCCCTGACGGGAGCAGCCGAAAGAAGAAGAAGATCCACAGACACTAGGTCAAGGTCAGGATTGCACCTTGTACAGTGTGCATGGGAGAGAAAAGACCTTAACCACCATTACAACTGTGGAAGATGAATTACACTGGCAAAATCATCATTCTAACTACCTCTTCCTTTCCTTCAAATGAAGGTACCTGTGCCACTCATGTATTCCTCATACCATCAATATGTTCAGGCAACTCAGTACCAGTTTCTTTCCACAGTCTATCCAACAGAAGATATACATTATTTTCCAAGTACTTATGGCCTACCAAAAAAATGCAGGAACAACTCCATACTAACCTTACTCCTGCCCATCCTTATTATCATTAGCATATTGTGATGGAAACCTAAACCATATTCCCCACAAAACCTACTAATTAACTCAATCAATGCAAGTGTTAATTTGTCTATAACCAGTAGCGTAATCTTGTGGCAACCATTTGAAATGCCAGGATCCACTGATCCACTGCAACAAGTCCCAAAATATAGAGATTGAATGGCTGAAAAACAGACTTGCATATTCTAAGCCTGAGATGGCTATTTCTAGGGATATTCCTTTTTCTCCAAGGTATGATGATCTCAGAGTTGGTGTGTATATATATATATATATATATATATATATATATATATATATAGGGTCCACTTTCTAATTTTGAAAGCCCAAAATCTTGAGTTTTGATACATTGAACTCAAAACATCGAGATTTTGGAATCTCAAAACTACAAAGTGGTGCAAAAAAAAAAAACTAAGTAAAACAATGCTTTTGCACGGGGGCAAGCCCTCCTGCACCCCCACACCCACTGCAACTTAAATATACCATCTCCGACATTGCGCTACAGTGAAAAGATACCATTATCTTCACTGTAGCATGATCTCGGAGATGGTATATTTAAGTTGCAGAGGGTGTGGGGGGCGCAGGGGGCTTGCCCCCCTGCAAAAACAGTTTTTAGAGTTTTTATTGTCTTTTTTTTTTTTTTTTTTTTTTTTTTTACTTTGTAATTTCGAGAGTCCAAAATCTTGAGTTTCTGGGATTGGTATTTTGAAACTCGAGATTTTGGGCTTTCGAAATTACAAAGTGGACCAATATATATATATATATATCGGTTTGGTGGGGAGGGCTGCCCCTTTGCATGAAAGAAGTTTAAAGGAGAAGAGTGATCTTCCAGTTTTGTTCTTCTGAAATTTCAGTCTTTCCAGCTTTTTGGCACTTTGGCATTTCAATAAGTAGCCCTTGCCATCATCTGCAAACCTGATGACATTGCAGCAACCATCCTTATACCCCCATACACCTGCATAAATATTTTCTGCCTTTAGGATAATATTTCCATTGCAATCAGAAAAAGATAGTGAGACAATGGACCCCACTGTGTGATTCCTCTACTAAATCTATTCTTTCTGGAAGCTTTCAGTTTAACAGAATGCATAATTATGGTCTCTTTTGGGCAGTGTTTGTCACAGTTTCTCATCCCATATGACTTGATGCAAGCCACTAAAGACAAAACCCAAACTTACAGTATCAATGGCCCTCCAATCATCCATCAAGACAATGCTAGCCCTTCACTTTCTTCCCTTTCAGCTTAAGCAGCAAAGTTCGAACGTAGTTTCCAATAATTAGTCAGTGATAGCCCCTAACAATCCCCTACATATCTGCAACAATTTGTGGAAGGCCCCTTTGTGGTCTGGCCCTTGCATATGACTCAACAACCAAGCTACATAGTGAAATCAAGCAAAAATTCATTGGATCCTTCAAATCACCTTTCCTCTTTGGCCAATATTATCACTGTGGTTTCTCTAACTGAAGCTGACAAACTCCTCCCTCCTTTCATTTCATCACTCTAACCAATAAGCCACAAGTGTTGATTTCCATCACTGTGTAGTAATCAGTGGAGAAATTAGTCTAGCCCTCCCACTTTTCCTCCTTTCATGTTCTTAATAGCAGCCCAAACTTCCCACACCTCCAAAGATTTTTGTATCAACTCAATATCCTCCCTTGGCAGACCTTTCCCAACCATCTTTCTCTCTTTCTGTCCTAGTTGGCACATCACTATACAATGAGGCTTCATAATTACTAAAAATTATTTTCATATCTTCAATTTGATCAACCTTTCTGCGTTCCCTTCTTTTATGCCCCTTACCCACACTTTTTTTATTTGTTAATGATTCTTCAGCTTCCAAACTTGAAACTGTTTCCACTTTCTGTTTGCCCACCATCTATGCTCTCTCCTTCCTTCCCTACTCTACCTACTCACATTGCCCTTTTCCAACTTAAAATTCATATCTCTCTGTAAATCCCTTAATGCCATCTCCCCTTTTGTAATTTTTCCCCCATCTAGTCCTCCTTATTTGCCTACTGTAGCCTATACCTCTTCCCCTCTGGGTAGTAATAATGCCATCAAATGCCTTGTATCCTTACTCCCTATTAGTTTCCACATTCTTCTATACTAGCTACTCACCCATCTCATTCAGTCCGCCACCAGTCCCAAGGATTCCAGTTCAACCTGTGAGTCCCCAGTCCCTCCATTTCCAAACCATAATTAACAAAACATCACCAGGCATATTTTGGTGAAGAATTTTCACCTTTTTCCGGTACTTTCCTGGTCTTCGTATCAAATAATAGTCTGGCCAATCTACTTAAAATCTGTTCAAGTAAATTACTTACTGACACCACCAGTTCACTATCTATTTAAAGCACAAAAAGAGATGACAGTGTTAAGGTCTGACAGAAAGCAGGTGGCTCAGTGACTCACAAGGATTTGGATGTTCAAGTTAGAATATAGGAACAGTTGCACTTCCAAAGTTTGTCAATGTCAGGGTTGAATGACTTATTTTATATGCCTATCTATATTTGTCTTTCAAACTCTCTCTCTTTATATATATATATATATATATATATATATATATATATATATATATATATATATATATGTATTATTCATACATATATAGATTATATAGATATATAGATATAGATATACATATAGATATAGATGCAGATGTAGATTTCTGCTGGTAGATACAGATATAGATATTGGCAGGCAATTATGGAAATGTTTGAAAAAAAAAACAAAGTAATAAAAGCAATTGCTTGCAGTTCATTGGATGCACACTTTCCCCTTCTAAACGCACTGTGGCCACCAGGTACTGAATCTGTTCCCATGTAGGCCTGCTGCACTTATCTCCACTGTCTTCAGCACTTTGGAAGTTCACCATTATCCTCACTCCTTTCCTAGTAAAAAGTAGTATAAAGAACACATTCCATATAATTTTGTCTGAAGTCTCGTTAAGACTTAACACCAGGATTCAATAAAGTTTGTGCAGGCTCCATGTAGACCTACATGGAATTTATCCATGTACACTGCAACGATTCTCCCTGAGCAGCACACCATACATATTAATTGTGGTACCTGCCTAAGGGAGGTCACAGTAACATGGATATTGAATGCGTGTAAGACTGACGGCACACCCACATACGTTTTTGGCCCATTATCCTTGATTGAAAGGTCTACAAGACAGTTTATTTCAGTAAATTGCATTTATTTAATTTTTCTTTATGTTTATGTGCTTGTTTGTGATATGTAGTGTGTTATAAAGCTATGTTTAGCAATGCAAACCCATACATCACATATCTACTAGAAATCTAAAAATAGAAACCGGATACATTCAATTTTATTTATTTTTTTTATTTTTATGTGTTTGTTTGCATGATGTGGCACGTTATTTAGCTATGCTTAGCTGTGCGCACCCATAGATCAGACTTCCACTCGTCAGCTAAAAATAGAAACCGGATGCATTTAATTGTTGTAGTTCTGCAGTGCTTAGCAGCATGCAAATCCATGCAGCGAAGCTGCACTATGTTTACAGGCACCTTCACAGTATATCTGAAGATATATGAGCTGTTTTCACTATTCCAGTGGCTAGATAGGTTGAGTGATGACCTACAGTGTCGTTGGTTCCAGGTTGGAATCCTGGGCAATAATACCTGTTACATATAGGTTGTGAAACTGTGTCAGGTAACTGAAACATCGGTTGACATTAAATTAAATAATTGTTACGTTTAGAAAAGGTGCATGATGCTAAGCATCACTTAAACATGGTCAACAGTCTTTTCATGTTTGCACATTGCTAAGCTTCAATTAAAAATGGGTTGTTCAAGTTTGTGTGATGTTAAGTGACGCAATGAGTTTTTGAAAGTTACGGTATGAAATGCAAGGGTGGGAATGCAGCCTTTAAAGGCCAATAGGCAGGAATTTCACATTATTCCTTGGAGCCTGACCTTGACTGTGGGTATGGTTGTTGTCATGGGGAAGGTGTGCACTTTAGGGCACAACAGTGAGGTGTACAGGAGTCCAGGGTTTTCAGTGGACTCCTGGTAGAACACTATGGACCCCAGCTACTGCAGGGCGACTATCAGGGCTCAGAGTGTAAGTCTGAGGCCTGGGATAGTTTGCCAGGGACCTGACCAGTGCAACTGGTATCCCCCGCACTCATGAGCAGTCACCATTATGACAACCTCTATCGAAGGAAGAAGGGAACCTTGGATACCTGGCTCCAAGAAGCATAGGATGGGCACACCCCAGAGATATGTAAGTATGTTTTCTAGAAATTTATAAATATACAAGCTGAATCTGTGCAAAGTTGGTATGCAAAATGGTTTCCTTCTTTTACCACAGCTGCAGAAGAGAGGGCTTGCAATGTCCAGTCCCATTCAAGACATTTGGCCAGGATGAGGCAAGTGCATGGTATGTAAGAAAATCAATAAAGTAATAACTTAATGCATAACTTAATAATAAAATAAAGTAAATACAGATATTGCAGTCTAAACAGTCATGTATGAAATACCTGGGACACAATAGACTTTTATTAATGTGTCAGGTTATATCTGAACTGGTAAAGCAAGTTAAAGCAAGTAAGCATGCAGTACTGTAGAGCATAGCTTCCAACCATTAGTTAATGTTGTGGTTTACCCAGATTAAGAGTCAATTTTGAGGTCTGCTCATTGTCTGAAATATGCATAGATTGCACTCAATCAATGAATAGGATAAACGCGTAAGTTAACAGAAATCCTAGACAGCTATCCATGTGTATAAGTGCACGATATGAAACAACATGAATCAATGAAGTGTAAAAGGTGATGGCGCTCTGCTAATTTATTTTTTCAAATAAAAATGTTCAGTATTACTGTACTCACTGCTTGAGAGTTCAAACATAACACTAGGCAACTGAGACTGTGCAGCATTCAATACTGTTTTAGCATGTCATAAATAAATGTTTTGCAATACCCAGATTAAGAGTCAGTGTTGTGTACTGCTCATTTTTTGTCTGAAATATGCTGTAGGTTGCAGTCAATAAATGAATAGGGTGAATGTGTAAGTTAACAGAAGTCCTACACAGCTATCCATGTGTGTAAATGCAAGAGTTGAAACGACATGAATCAATAAAGTGTAAAAGGAGATGGTGCTCTGATAGTTTGTTTCAAATAAAATGTTCAGTATTACTGCAGTCACTGCTTGTGAGTTCTAATCCTACACCAGCCAATTGAGAAATTCTGCAGTATTCAATACTGTATTGGCATGTCATAAAGAAAACAACCATGCTTGCATGTGACGCGCACACCCATAGACCTGTTCCATGACTGTCCAGCTGTCAATTGTAATCAGCATACATGAACATACCTCTTAACTGTCACTATTTTTTTCAGAATGCACTGAATATTCCCCCATATGCTCCATATGTCTAGTCTGTTTGGTATTATCTTGTTTTACTAGCCAGCCTCTGCCACATTGCTGGAGATCAAAGTCAGAAAAAAAATGTCAGTCCTCTGATTTGCAGATATATGTCATCACTCAAAATGCAATTTAATGGCAATTCTATTAACAGAACACCTTGCTACTATTGTATGAACACACTGTGTATGAATGTTCCCTGTCATTGTGTCTTTGTACCACCATTATGTAGGGCTTGCCCCATAATGTCCCATACCAAGAGGTTGAGAACTATGTACGTGGAACATCATATATACAATAGAAGCAACACTGAATGATTGTTGGATGCATTATGATCTGTATAATAGTGTGTGTGTAAGGAACAGGGTAGTATTTCAAATAATAAATGGCACTGAAGTCAGTGGTCTCATAAGTGAAATCTAACATATCTAGAAGTATGTAGCTGTAATCTGCTTAGTTATAGTATCTGGGAAGTTACTAATGTTCTTTTTTCTCTCACCCCACCCTTCTTTTTTTTTATTTATTTAATATATTTATTATTATCATATGATTTGTTATTACCTCTTATGTTGGCCTCATGTATAATTTAATATTGCTTTACTGTTAACAATCTTTCATTTATATTATTTATTGTTGTATTCTTTATTATATTATTTTCAATTTGTTTCCATTACTCATAATTGTTTTGTCTTATGTTATTAATTACATTTTTTGGGTTATGTTTATGTTTATATTTCATTTACCACAGTTCGATAAGGTAGCCCGGTTCCTGGTGATTAACCTACCTTGGCTCCCCAGGCTGAGGCACCAAGGTCCAGCACATCTGAGCCGCAGCTTGGTGGCACCCCGTCTGCTGCCCCTGCACTACCTGCTCCATTGTGTAGTTCCACCCCCTCAGGCTGGGGGTCTGCTCTCCTCTGGGAGTGGAGGTGGAGGGGATGCGTTTGTCATCCAAGATCAACTGCAAGACATGGTGTGTAGGCTTGTGTGCCAAACTGTTGGCATTCTGTCCCCAGGTGCCGGCATCAACCACTGCCTCCACAAGAGCAGTGATGGTGCAGTGATGACAGTCCCATGAGTGAGGACTTGAGGCACACTGCTACTGTGTCTGATGTCCATGGGACTGAGATCCCACAACACTCTCCTCAACCAAGGTGTTCACCCCCATCTTGTGTCCCACACTGACTTTGTCTGCTGTCTTGTCTGTCTGCAAATGCTTCCTCACCTTCCCAACTTACTAACATAGTAAGCAGCAAACAGCAAGCAGCAGGTAAAAAATATCCAAGTTTAATGCATATACATTCACTCACTTTTTTGGTGAGTTCAGCTTTAACCATTTAATTGTTTTATTAGCTTTAGCTTCTGATTGGTCTGTGTATCATCACATTGTTATATAAATGTTTAGTGAAGATGCTGTCTTATTAGGGTCTGAAGAAGCTATGATTCCATAGCAAAAGTGCCACCAGTTTGTATATGCATTAAACTTGGATTTATTTTACTTGCTGTTTGCTGCCTACTTTACCTTTGGGTATTTTGAACTGTGACTATTTGTGCTTTTTTTCTCTGCACTCAGTTTTAGTTCCTGCCTACTAGTGTGGTTTGTCTGCCAATGGAATTTTTGTGTTTTACAATGCATGTATGTTGTCATCACCCCACTTTCTGGGAGTGACAGTCCAAATTCAGCTAAAAATCTTTTCAACTGCATAGTTGTTGCTGTTGAAGAAGTGGATAGCTATAGTTCTTTCCTACACCCTTCCATAGATTCATAGGTTCATACGTGCTCACTAGGCTAATGACCACAAGGGCATTTTTAAGCCTAGCCATGCATCCCAAATCTCTGACAAGTTCTGATACCCTTGATAACTGTAAGCAGGGATTTGGGAGATGAAACATTTACAAGCAGAAGCCTAGGAGATGAACCATTTACAGGTTGCCTGTGTCCATTAGAGACATAGGTGCCAAACCAGGGATGAATTTCCTGTTCCCCATCCAATTGTCCAAGTTGCACTTGAATTGGATTAGGTAGGAACTCTGCTTCACATGGATAGAGAGCCTGTTGCATAGACAGAGTAGTCTCTGGGATACATACCTGTCTCTCCAGCAGGTCCTATTTATATTACAGTCAAGGTTTAATTATTTAGAATGGATAATTCTGGTGCTGTTTTTTTTTTTTTTTTGTGGATATGCAGGAGGTCTATCAGAGTGGGGTCTGCCAACACCCTGTATGCCAGGCATAAATCTCCCCTCAAAAGCTTGTAGGAGACAAAAAAACAGGGACAGGGCCTTGAGACAGTCTGCATAGGACATTTTACTTACGCCCTGTATTCTTTCAGTGAGGAACCTCTGTGGACGTTCCAATTGTAAGATATGCCTGGTTAGGTACATACCAAAGGGGGCGCTGTACTCAATGATATGTCTGGTGAATGCTGAATACAGTGGAGCAATCACTTCCTTGGGTTTAGATGCCATACCTTTGCTTATAAGTAGAGCAACATAGAATGATTTATTCACTGCTGTAGACATGTGATGGTCAAAGGCTAGATTATTATCTATGTGTGTCCCTAAGTCCCTGACTACTGAGTCAACTCTAAGGGGTGTGTTGTCAATATGATAGTTATTAGAGGTGAATGACTTCCCAAAGGATACTGTTATGCATTTTTGTCCATGGCTGTGACACCAGTTGTTTGTCTGTGTCAGCCCCTCCTAGAGAACATTTGTGTCAGTGTGGGATTCAATGACAGCTCCTAATTTGCAACCATCTGCAAATTTAGCCAGCCAGAGACCACTGATATTGATCTTGACTTCAGAGAAGTAAATGGCAAAAAGAAACAGACCAATGACTGATCCCTGAGGAACTCCACTTCTGACTGGCCTCTTTGCAGAGGTGGACACCCCAAGTCTAACTTCTTGGGTCCTGTCTGTGAGCCAGTTGGCTATTCACTGGGTGACATACGAGTTTGTACCTAGCCTCTTCAGTTTGTCAACAATGCCCGAGTGAGGTATTTTGTCAAATGCATTGGCCAGGTCAAGGTAGCCAGTTTAAACCATTTTTCCCTCAGCCATTGCTTTGGTTAACTTCTCAAAGAAGTCCACCAGGTTGAGTAGGCATAATCTGCTCTTGACAAAACCAGACTGGGTTGTGTCCAGTGTCCGGAGGTTTACTATATCTCTATTGATTATTTCCATGATAACTCTTTCCATGGCTTTACATATAAGACTAGTGAGACTTATGGGTCTGTAGTTTCCAGGGTCTGTAGATGACCCACCTTTGTGCAGAGGATGACTGTTGCTGTTCTCTATTCATAAGGCACAAAGCCTGTTTGGAGGCTATCATTAAATAGTAATTCTAGAGGCCCTGATAGGGCATGTTTCATGTTATTTAGAAGACATTCTGGTATATCGTCTGGGCCTATTGTTCTTGGTCTTAGAGACAGTGCATTAAGCACTTGTTCTCTAGTTATAGTAGGTGGAGTTATATTTGAAGGTATGAAGGTTGAGGCAGAGAAAGGTGTAAAACTGGAGCTGAATTTTTCAGCCAGGAGGTTTGCTATATCTTCTGGCTCAGTATAGGTGGCTCCATTTACAATGATCTCTGCACACAATTGTGTATTGCCTTTAAGGTTGCGGACATAGCTAAACATTAAACTAAAGCTAAACTTCCTGCACATACCTACCTGCCTTTCATTTCCCCCCCCCCCAGCTTGTACCCCATTTCGCCACTGTTATATCTCTCCAATTTCCTTTTCTTTAAAGAATTTTTGCATGATGCTGCACTATGCACAGCATTGCAAAGCTATACTAAATGGTGGCGTATTACTACATGAATTTGAAAGCATAATAATCAGATTCAAAAAGTACACTTGTTCTTTATTTTGAAACCAGTACCATTTCAGTTGAACAACAGTGCATCAGCCCACCAAGCCACACAGCCATTTAATTAGCAAAAGTGTTTTAAGGAAAACATAATAATTGCCATTTTCTCATTAAACATTTTTATGTGATGCTGTACATTGCTCTGCATTGTGCAAATCTGCTAAAAGATTAATGGAAAAATAGGAGTTTAACTGGGACTCTGGTAGAGAAATGCATCACTATAAAGCTATACCCATAATAATAGATGTAAGTTACGTATGTAACACCAGGTAAGTGTGCAATTATACCTACAATAAGTGTGCAATTATACCTACAACATGTAAAAATACACCTGCTATCACAATGACTCTGCAGCTCAATCTGTTAAATACTTTTAAAATATTAACTTTTGGCCCACATGGTCCTGGGTTCGAAGACAGCTGTGTCTAGCATTTTAAATACATCTATGTGTACATCACCATCATAAATTGTGATATGTATGACTGCCTCATCACCTATTTATCCACCCAAAGCAGTACAGATGGAATGCCTGCTTCCAAGTAATGGATGTCAAAGGCCTACAGATAGGACCACATTTTAACTTTTCCTATTACAACTCTAGAAAATGCATAGAATGTCAGTTCATGCATTAGCATGAATTCCCAGAGGATTTTGAAGTATGTAATTCAAATGTGGCCCAGTAAAATCAGACTGCAGCCCACAATGATTTGCTAGTGATATTACAGACAACCACAGCTGCACAAGTAACATACATATACGGAGGCTGTGCTAGAATCAAGGGTTGCAGCGCACACTTTCCAGATGTTGACTATGACATAACACATGACTTGGCAGTTGTCCAACTGGTTGACATAATGGTTAATGTACCCCCTACCTTGTTCTAGGATACACCAAGCATGTTGCATTTTACTCTCTTAATGAAACCTTTGGCTAACATACTTACCTTAAACACATACCTTAATTTCCAGTGCGATGGCCTCACTCAATCTGGCTCGGGCTGTACATCAAGGCTGTGACAGGTCCCACAGCTACTCTTTTAAGTGTTGTTGTCCTGTACATTCTTCAGTGTCTGTGCCTATTCCTATTGCCTGCAACAGCAGCATAAGCTTCAACCTGTAGCACACACATCTCTATGTAAAAGGTAGCTGCTACAAACCTTCTCTCTGTGCTGACACAGTATTTTTGCAACAGTAATTTCCACCCCAGCATATGAGAAAAAGGATGGAATCTACATTGAGGCCTTATATCTTGGTGAGTAGTTGCATGGGATTATAAGATTATACTGAAAATCAGCTGTGTAGGCTGCATGTCGCTTTTCTGAACCACTCACCTTCTAATGAGAACCATCTTAAAAAGGCAAATTTCTAGCTAGGGGAACCATTGTGTATGAGAGTTAGTTTGTATGGTTAACTGATTGACATAATACTTATATAGCAGTATCTTTCAAGAGGGGAGTATTGTACTCCATCAGGTATGTAACCATTTTGTTTCCAATATGATGCATATGCTTGAATGTACTTAGGGAGAATGGGGATTACATCAGTAAGCCTTTCTTAGAACTGATGTAGAGTGCAGCAGGGGTATAATGCTGTGTGATAACTAGATACACAGGTCTTCTAGATACTTCCTTTGATAGCAGTTGTAATAGTACACTGCTATTTTGTTGGCACTGTTGCTTATGCATATTACATGGGGGGATTTTTCCTGCTATGGGGCACACTACAATGCACTCCCATATTGGGTTTGTAATCAAACATGAGTATCTGTCATGGCACAAACAGGAATAGGTCAATATTACTACTATCCTAGTTGTGTCCACACCCCTTGTATGTTTGGCACACTGTTGAATATGAGATGTTTAATCAAGCTGTGAATACTGATAGCCGTCCTTTATTGTTCTATCTCTACATACTGTACTCCCCTATATGTGATCCTGACATGTGTTCTCATTTTCTTGTATTTCAGGAACTATCATGTATGCATGATACAGGGCACCATTTACTGAGGCAGAAAACCACCTCATCATCAATGCTTTGCACCAGCACTAGCAAGTCCTGCTGTCCAGAGGAAGGGCAAATAGGCAAGAGAGTGCAGCCCTGTGGGATGAACTGGTGCATAACATCAATGTTGTGGGTCACCTGAAGCATACCTATGAGCAGGTGTGATGCCATGCCACAAAAATGAAAAAATCTGCACACAGACATGCAGATGACATGGCCAGGGATTGTCAGGTCACCGGTGGTGGACCTGTAGCAGAACAACCTCTCTCAGTCACAGAAGAATTCTTGGCAAACCTTGCAACACAGGACATCTCCCAGGCATACATTAGCCTATATGTTTTGGATGCATATGCCACCCATTCCTCTCAAAAGGAGGTATGCTTAGTTAGACCATCATTGGAATACTGTTGCATTCAGAATGTCAAGGTGTATATAGTTTTACATGGGTGTCAGGTGTTTTATGGGGGATTAGCTGCAGTTTTAAGCTCATGAAGAGATTATGACCCACATACCTGTTAACATGCCAGCCACTGTAAATATGGGATATTTAGGCAATAACAGATGACGTGGTGTGGTATATTGAAGATTTACCCATGGATGGCGTGGTTTGATCATGAGGGCAAAGCCCGAGTGATTAAATAAAGCCAACCATGGATAAATTTCAATAAACCACAACCACCGAGTCGGTTATTGCTATTATACAATGACATTATTTAAGAAAAAAATACTTAATAATGTCTTTGTATAATGCCTCTGTGCTGCCCTTCCACATTTTTAAGGTATCCTAGGGGTTTTTTTTATGTACTGTGCATGCATATGGACTTGTGCTCCCACACTTATGCAGTACATCAGGGCTGTGAACTGGTACTTAAGGTAATATACAGTGCACAGTGGCACTGTTTTTGTAAACTGTGTGTGGTCTGTCTTTTAATTAGTGCAGCCATTCTTTCCCTTAGCAAACTTAGAATTGTGTAGCTTTGATAGACTTTTTTTTATGTTAGATAGTGAAGTCTCTGCACTTGTGCAAATTTCTGCATAACAGAGTAGCCTAAATAATTGGATGTAATGCAGTTTTGAATTCCTATTTTGTATCTTTGTGTATGTCCTTTCAAAAGAGCATTGTCGATTTTTGTTTTCCTGATATTAATTATTTCATACTCAACTGAATTGCAGCCTCTCCCACTATCCACTATGTTAGGCTTTTTGTTTCCCTTTCTTCCTGAGTACACACTCTCCTTCCTGAAGTAACCCTTGTGCATCTCCAATATTCTTTCTTTCACATTTTCAATACCCTGGTTGTTTTTGAACATGTCTTTTCCATGTCTTTGCCTCAGACTCGTTTCTTTTTTTCCTGATGGTTCACGGACCCTAAAGTCAACCCAGCAACATTGAAAGCAAAAAAAATACAAGATATACTAATGGGAAAAAGTCCAGATGACCGGACCTTTTCCTACTGGTATATTCTCAGATTTACAACAGGCACGCTGGTTGGGATGGCCAATCACTTTGCTCATTTTTTTAATGCTAATGACCAGTCATTTATTTATTTTATTTTATTTTATCTTACATTTGTTGACTGGGCTAGTCTAACTGGATATATGTCCATTTTCAGTAGAGGCCCAGGGAGAAAAGCTCCAAGACAGATAAAAACAAGATTTTTTTTTTTTGTTACAAAAAAAAAAACACTAGACATAGATGCTTTTTCTACACATTTCGTAGAGCTATTTACAAAAAGTTAGAGCAAGATATTTACTTGTACTAGTAACTAAAAAGTATCACATTTCTGGCTAAATGTTTTCATATTGCACTACAGGACCTAAGTTTAGTGGAGAGAGTAGATTTGGAAAAGATATTAGTAGCAGTAATGATAGATTAGTCCTGGTTACAACTAGGGAAAAGCCAGTGTGTATTAAGGAAAGTTTTGAGTTTATGTTTAAAGAGTGATAAGATAGGAAGGGAAGCGGTAGAAGATTCCAGTTTTTCCCAGTTGTGTTAAAAAACAGTGAGCCCCCTGCCATGTTGTTAGACTTGTTAATGTTAACTAGAAGTTTGTTGGATGAACGTAAGGCATTAAGATTTTTATAAGGAGTTATGAGGTCTAAGAGTATTGGAGTATTGTTAGGCTGGTAAGGATCTTATGGGCAATAGTAAGTTGGTTGAATTGAAGCTGAGTTTGTAGTTCAAGCCATCCAAGTTGTTTGAGGTTATGACAATGGTAGGTTCTGAAGGGTTTACCAGTAGCAAATCTGGCAATGTTGTTATAGGAGGTAGCTAGTTTGAGGAGATTGTGTTTTGATAGGTTGGTATGTATTGGTGAGGCATAGAGAAAAGTAGAGATTAGATGGGAGTTGGCAATGGTAGTTCTTGCTATTGGTGAAAGGAATGGTTTGACTCTACAGGGAGCCCATTTTTATGTTAACTGATTTTATAGTGTTGTTAATGTGGGTATCAAAGTTAAGGTTGTTATCTATTGTGATCCCTAGGAGTTTTGTGGTAGAGTCAGGGGCTATGAGGGTGCCATTATTAGAGATGATTGAGAAATCTATAGGTGTGGACCTATGAGTAGGAGTAAAGAGCAGGAGCTTTGTTTTATTCGGATTCAAAAGGAGGCAGCATTTCAAGAACCATGTCTCAACTATGTTAAATACTTTCTGGGTTTGGGATTGCAGTTCAGAAGCAGATTTAACTGTGCAGACTAAGGTAGAGTCATCTGCATATTGTATACAAGTTGCCTTGGGAATAGCTAAGTAGAGATCATTAATGAAGATTGAAAATAAGAGAGGACCTAGAATGGAGCCCTGGGGGACACCCAATGTGACAGGCAGGTGGGATGATAGATTATTCTCCCAGAGCACTGCCTGTTGCCTGTCGCTCGGGTAGGATGTGAACCATTTTACGGATAGAGAATCAAGGGAAAGTGATTTGAGAAGATAAATAAGCAATGTATGGTTTACCATATCAAAAGTCTTTAAAAGATCTATAAATAGAGCTGAAGAGAGTACATTGTTGTTGCGGTTTCTAGTAATGGTGCCAGTAAAGGATAAGAGGGCAGTAGTGGTAATATGGAATGGCCTAAAGCCATGTTGGCTTTTAGCTAGTATGCTGTTGACAGTTAGGTGGCCTACTAACCGATGATAAATACATTTTTCCATTATTTTTGCTAAGGGGATAGAAGGGCTATGAGCCGATAGTTAGAATATTCATTTGAGTTGCCACCTTTGTGTCGGGGATAATGTGTGAGATTTTCCAGATGGCAGGGATGGATCCTTCCTTAATGGTTCTATTTATCAGGACTGATATTGGATAAGCTACAGCTTTAGCTGCTTTTTGCAGATATTCAGCTGGGATCAGGTCAGCGGAAGGGGTACAAGACTTAAGTTTTGCTAGGAGTTTGAAAATGAAGTTAGTAGATATGGGTTGTAGTTGGAAGATAGGAAGAGTGCTAGTCATGGAGGTAGGAAGGCTGGAGGTATCAGGGGATAGCTGACTGGCTAGAGATTGGATGGCTTCTGTGAAGAAGGTGTTAAAGTCATTAGCAGTTTGGATGGGAGTCTCATGATTAACTCCTAAAGGGGTTGGTGTACTGGAGTGTCCTGGGTGTAGGAGTCTATTGATACTTGACCAGAATCTTTGCGGGTTATTTTGGTGTGTTTGCTGTATTTGACAGTAAAAAATTGTTTTATCTAGGAGTATGGAATTTTTAGTTGTGTTTAGTATTTGTCTAAATATTTGTTGATCAGATGTGCTTTTAGTAGTTTGCCACCTAGTCCAGGCTTTATTTCGAAGTAGGAATTTTTGCTTGATATCTTTGGTGAGCCATCAGGCTGGCTTTGACCTAATTCTTATTTTATGTTTGGGTGCATGCAGGTCTAGGATAGTTAAAAATTTGGAGTTAAAGTATAGGACAGCTTCTTCCAATGGGAGGGTTTTTAGACAAGTCCAATCACAGGCACTAAATTCACTCTGGAATAGTTCTTGGTTAAAATGCTTGTTGGAACGCATAGTCCTACATGATGTTGGGTGTAAGATGTCTGTTTTGTGCCTGATTATGTAGGTCAAGGAGTTGTCACTTATGTCATTAGGGAAGATACCTACTTTGTAAGTTTGGTGGTGATTATTAATAAGTATCCAATCTAGGGTGCTCTCTTTTTGGTTTAGTTTGTTAATTCTAGTTGGGGAGGTGATAGTCTGAGAGAAGCCATAAAGGTTAATATGAGAAGTGGGATGTTCAGTATTGATGCACTTCCAGTCAATATTGACATCGTCTAGGATTATAGTTTCTTGTGGGAAGGTTGCAGAGACCCAGCTAAGAATATCCTCTAAGGAGTTAATGTTGTTTCCGGGAGGTAGATAGATACATAAGGTATTTATGGATTTACTAGGATTAAGCTGAATCTTAGAAATAAGGCTTCTGCATTATTGTCCTCAGGTGGGTTATAAGGTGAGGTGGTAACCTGTAGTCCATCTTTGTAAAGAATTGCTACTCCCCCTCCTTTTCTCCTTATATGGTCATGTTTCAATATGTTATATCCTGGTGGGATAATTTCATTGTTTTGAGTTTGTGGTTTTAACCAAGTCTCTGTCAAGCATAGAATGTCAAAAGAGTATGTGTCTAAGAGAGAATGGAGATGGGGAACTTTATCATTGACATGGCTTTGGATATTGAGATGTGCTATTAGGAGTGAGTTGGGAAGTTTATTTTGGCTCAGTGTGGTAGAGGGATAGTTGGTAAGCCAGTAGGTAGGATATTGGCTGGGCCTGAGTTAGGATGGATGTCACCATTTTGTAAGGATTTTTTTTTAGAATGTGCAATGTATAATGTAGATTAGGTAATAGAAACTGAGCTTTTTTGGTTGAAGGATTATAGTATTTGATTTGGGACAGTCTGTGGAACTTTGCAAGTAGGTAACTAGGTATAGATATTATATGTATGTTATTGTGGGGGATAGTGAGGGTTTGTGTTGCTGTTTGTATAAGTGGGTAGTGGAAATCTGAGTAATATAGGTGTTCGAAGGAGGTTAAGTGGTGGGGTGAGGTTATAACCGATATAAGTGTGGTAGTGAGTAGTAGTTTAGTTAGTGTGGAGTTAGTTGTAGTAGACATGGTGAATACAATTGGTTGAGGTTACTAGAGATAGGTAGGAAAGGCCTAAGTTAGAACAGACTGGGATAGAGTGGTATGACTAGGAGATAAGACACTAAGCAGTGATAGCTGTGATTGATTAAGTGGAGAAATAAGGGTGTGGTGTTAACTATCAAAGATGGTGGGACTATCTGATATATTGGATGGAGAGGAGGGTGTGGCTGAGTAGCATAAGTGTAGCTTCCCTTGGGGTGGGTGGGATTGGGGGTAGGGTAGAGGAGCGGAGTGAGCCCGCAGGGCAAATGGAGCAGGAAGAGACAAGAGAAGGAAGAAACTCAAGAGAAACAATCAACAAAATGCTGATTTTTAAAGGTAATTCTATGTTTGGGTAAGTCTATATATGGGTAAGTATTGAGATAAAGGAAAGTAGTGGGAGAGATGCTAGGGTAAGAGGAATGCTACTAGTAGTGGTAAAAGCTAATGTGGGCAATAGTATCAGCAAGATATGAGGAACAGAGTATAATGAGAATTTACTACGAGCCACAGGGGTAGGTTTATGACAGTTGGCCTAGGTAAGGATGCCACCTAGTGGACAGAAATATTATTACAAGAGTATTTTAATATGGGTGTAATCTGGTCAGAGAATCAAGGAAAGAGAAAAGACAGTTAGGGAGCTGATACTAGTAGTTAGAGAGGTATATTGGTTGTAGGGTAAAGAGAGAGTAAGGCTGCTGGCTGTCCTGGCTGGGGAGCGCTCTTTACACCTCCATAAAATAATAGTAGCAAACTAAACTATACTGCCAGGTGTAAGATGACACATACTTTCTTTCTTCCTTTACTGAAGGGTTCAGGAATAACAGGCAAACAGATGATGCAGCAGGAAGGTTTAGAGAGGGTCTTTAGTCGACAGGCAGGATGATTCTAAAATCTTAGTGCAATCTAAGCAAGTTGGGTAGCAAATTACTTTTGGGAGAGAGAGAGAAAAAAATATGTATTGGAGTAAAAAATAGCATAAGCAGATCCTTTAAGCAGTTAAAATATACATAAAAGCATTCTTTCTAACTATGGTATGCTCATAGAAGCTTAAGGCTAGGTAGTTATTTGCTAAACACTGAGGTACATTTCTGCTAACAGATCTTTGCTTAATCATTCTAGCCAAAACATAGCTACGTATACAGTTCAACTGTCAGATATATGGTACAAAAGCTGTTTTACTAGCTCACATAAGATTGTATCATAAAGTAAATATCTCAAGACAGTTAGGCTAAGTATAGAAACTGTTTAGCTAGTAGATATAATACCTAAATGACATCACAGTAGAATGACTACAACCACATGCACATTTGGTCTAACCAATAGGAACCATCTTTTCAAGATATTAGTATTAGTTCAGTAACCAGTCCTAATTAACCAGTGGCAAAGTAATGTATGTTCCACCCTGGTTATCTGGGCAGTGAGATCAATGTTAACTATCATAAAACTCTTTTCCTAAGGCTATTCATAAACTTATCCAATGAGCATTGCATGAAGAACTGCCCAAATTCTTTTTTAAATGGGAAAGGTGCTGGTGAACTAACTCATTTGTTTCACTATTGTGAGGCTCTTTTCCAGATATATACATGAATTTCTTTAACAAGCTCGAGATAGTAACAGTGCAATTAGAAATGCTCAATATTGCTTTAACTGGAAAGGTGCAGATGAACTAGCACATTTATTACACTGAGGTTACGAGCTAAATCACAGATACTCTTTTAATTTCAGCGAGAATATTGATGTAGGTAGCCTTGTCTTGGTGTGCGTTGCTTCTTGTCATTTAAACATTAATCAAAACATACACTCTTTTCAAGCGATAGGGTAGTCTTGCTATTAGACAAAGCATGCCCAGGATTTAATTAAAGTCTGCCATGAGCTGCAGAAATTATCACTCCCAATCATTTAGAGCACCAAAGTAACTAGGCTTTTATTTATGATATGCGATTGTTAGCACTAGCATTTACTGATTGTACACCCCTTTGGTACAACAGGGAGACCTTAGCTTCCCAGAGGGAGCATTAGCAGCTCAGTGTTAAGAAACAGGTAGTACTGGTAAAAAAAAAATAGTCAAAAGATGTTAGGAGAAGAAAGGCTTAATGTCGCCAGTATTTCAGTGTTAAGTACACCCCAGGGAAAATAATGGTGGAGGACAATAGCCTCTACACGAGGGCGACACTGTACTAGGTCCTTACAGTATAAGTAGCAGAGGCTAAGCTATAGTTTCACATTTGAAAATATGCAGGTATTTTATAATGAAAGTGAGGGTTTTTAATTCTTAATCTTATTCTTACTAATGGATGCTCAAAGAGCACTTGTTAGGGAAATAAGAGGAAGACCATATCCTCACCATGAGGGTAATTGAATATTGCAATATGCTAGTTCATCGTTTAAAATGTATAGGTAATTTCTTAAGACAAATAAAGTGAGGTTTCTATTTTCAGTAACTGCAGTACACTAAATGCTTTCTAGGGAAAAAGGAGGTGGGCCATATCCTCTCCATGTGGGCAACGCAGTTGTAATTCCTACTGAGCCCTATATTTCCAGATAGACTGCTAGATCAACAGTATCTGTGGGATAGCTACTAACAGTTCTACCACTTAATGGCTGGACATCCACAAGTTACGTGAAAGGACTAAAAACACTCAAAGTGGAAATGCAATAGTAATATATTTCTAGGTACATCAACACAAGCGCTACTATTGTACCCTTATTACTAGAAGTCTATCACACAATGCTTCTAGGTACAGCAACACAAGCGTTACTATTGTACCCTTATTACTGAAAGTCTACCCAAACAGATTAAGCAGAAAATAACTCTTAATACAAAGGAGCTAGCATTAAATCCACATATCAGGCTAAATTCAGTTAATACATAATGAGCTATGCATAAAAGGCATATTTCAGGCTAATTCCAGTTAAACATAGATAACATACAAGGTTGTAACTTACAGCAGCCAGGATGCCAGGGCCAGAATAGCACAGCAGCTTGGAGCAAGTCCAGAAGAATAAAGATGGCACCACGCGGAGCTACTGATACTTATAGGCTTAGAGAGGAGTAGTGGGTGGAATAGAGGAGGAGAGATGTTACGGGAGCAGGTATAACAGGGGGGGGCTAGAGCTATTGCTGTTTGACAGGTCAAAGGACAATTAGAAAGGAAAATTAAGCTGGGAAGGGCTGTACAGAGCCAGAAGAGAGGTGCATAGACACTGAAACTTGAGGGGAACAGTACAGAGGAAGTATGTAGCTAGTGAGGAAGGGAAATAGCGAGAGATATAGATAAGGAGACAGAGACAAGAGAAGGAAGAAACTCAAGAGAAACAATCAGACAAGAGAATGAAGTAACTCAAGAGAAATGATCAACAAAATGCTGATTTTTAAAGGTAATTCTATGTTTGGGTAAGTCTATATATGGGTAAGTATAGAGATAAAGGAAAGTAGTGGGAGAGATGCTAGGGTAAGAGGAATGCTACCAGTAGTGGTAAAAGCAAATCTGGGCAACAATATCAGCAAGAAATGAGGAACAGAGTATAATGAGGATTTACTACGAGCCACAGGTGTAGGTTTATGACGGTTGGCCTGGGTAATGCTGCCACCTAGTGGACAGAAATATTATTACAAGAGTATTTTAATATGGGTGTAATATGGTCAGAGAATCAAGGAAGGAGAAAAGACAGTTAGGGAGCTTATACTAGCAGTTAGAGAGGTATGCTGGTTGGAGGGTAAAGAGGGAGTAAGGCTGCTGGCTGTCCTGACTGGGGAGCGCTCTTTACACCTCCATAAAATAATAGTAGCAAACTAAACTTTACTGCCAGGTGTTAGATGACACATACTTTCTTTCTTCCTTTATTGAGGGGTTCAGGAGTAACAGGCAAACAGATGATGCAGCAGGAAGGTTTGGAGAGGTTCCTTAGTTGACAGGCAGGATGATTCTAAAATCTTAGTGCAATCTAAGAAAGTTGGGTAGCAAATTAAGCAGCCAGGACGCTAAGGCTAGGATAGCACAGCAACTTGGTGCAAGTCCAGAAGAATAAAAATGTCATTGTATAATTGGATGCATTACCCCTGTTATACTGTAACCTGTGGTGTTGTTGCCATTACCTCTCCCTCAGATTTTTTCAGGACCATCAGGAATTGGAAGAAGCCATGCTACTGCTGCTGGTAAGCACAAAACTGTTTTGTCAGATATGTAGCTATAGTTCAGTGTATTCACTAAAGTCTTATCCCAGGCCTGCTGGCTGGATTGATGTACTGTCTGCATGATTGCCAAATGGACATATATTTTCTGAATGTCCACAGTGTAGAGTCATACTTCTTCATTTTAGGTTTAACCATAGTGATTGACTTGACAGTATTGTCAGAACATTACAGATTGCCACAACTGTCAAATGTGCAAATTTTTGCAGAATGTCAACAGTGTACATAATTTATGTTTTGTTCATGAGATTCTTATTTAATGGATAACTGTTTCCAAATAATTACAGACTGGGGTTAGAAAATGATGTCCTCATGACCTACTATGTGAATTTGGGAGTTATACAAGTCTGTAATAGTGACAGCAGTGTATACAGCTTAACATATATCGCACTCTAATACTGCAGAGCATAGAAGTACAAGTATTAATGTATTGCTTTTTCCTTTTTATCACAAGTGACTGGGGAGGTTGGTCTCTGTCCCTTTCACAACCTGATGTCAGTGTCTCTCCAGACTCTGGTAATGTTGGTGGCAAAACTGAGGTACAGCTGGGCATTCCAGAGGTTGACTCAGACACAGGGGTTGACATCCCTTGTCCAACCTCATTATCACCATATGCAGCCACTATGCCTACACATAGCCAGTCACCTGAGGCCACAGATATTGGACAGTCAAAGGGTGGGGACATTTAACAGGGAAGTGCGGCTACTGTGGCTTCAGTGGCTGTCAACATTGGCCATAGCCAAACAGTTGATGAGGTTCCACAGTCAGATTGAAAGGGTGCTTATAGAAGGCCTGCTGTCCCTCCAACACCTGTCACAGGTGTATTATCACATGTCATTCAACATATGTTTAGGGCCATCATGGAGGCACAGGAACATTCAGAAAGGAACTCCTGATAAATGCTCAGGGTTATGGATGAGCATAGTCTGATATCCATGACTGTCTCCACCGTGTTGCTGATACCCTGGAACGGTTGACTGACATAGTGGAAAGAGATAGTTCTGAGACAGATCTCATACTATCTGTCTTAGATTGCATGTTGTCTGTGATGGAATGCCTGACTGGAGTTGAGCATTGGCCACATGGGTGTAGGTCAGCAACTAGATCTGCTGAGATTCAACTTAGCCATGCAAAATCACGCTCCCATAGTGGCAGTAAACCCAGTGCACCAGCAGGGAGTGTGCTGTCTACACCAAGATGTAGCAGGCCATGGGTTTGTGGTCATGGGTATTCCTGTGGAGGACACATTCCCAGCAGACACCAGTCACCCACAGGTAGTAGCACAATATCTTACCTTGGGCATGGAGGTGCCAGTGCAACTCCTGGCAGTGCCAGTTCTCATGTTTGGGGGCAGAGATGATGAACTGTCAGCAGTACTATTCATTGCTCACAGCTCTCCAACAGCTAGCACTGAGCTTGGCTGTGTTCATGCAGACACTCACACACCACTGTCATATTGAGGGCACCTACAGACACACACACAACATTTCCATGGTCCATCCTGCCTGCTTCTCTTCTTCACTCACACACACACTTGCCAACCTATTGGGTCTGCCTAGGCTTCTTGCACCCCCCACACAACACCCAGTGTAAGTGATGATAACTGTGCAACATCCCTATCATCTTTCTCATGGATTCAGGGAAATAAAGCTATGTGTCTGGTGCACAGGGTGACTATCTACATTTATATGAATTAATTTATTCCATTGTTGCTGTAGACATGCTACTTGTACTGGTCCTTTACACATGTTGTACGTTGCCATTTATAATGTGCATAGCATAATTTGTGTATGTTATGATGGATGCTGTTGTAAGGGCTGAGGAGTCACACAATGAAGTGTGTCTCATGGAAATGTTTAAGTTTCACTGTCAGGATTGTCTTGGACACACCGATGGGTACACGTCTACAATCAACCCATCAACATCAGAGCACAGGATTGTCAGCACAGAGAGAAATGTCATTAGAAAGGTGATACAGTATAGGTTCATGGGTTCATAGGTGTTTACTAGGCTAATGAACACAAGGGCTTCTTTAAGCCTAGCTATGCATCCCAAATCACTGACAAGGACTGATACCCTTGATAAGTGTAAGCAGGGTTTTGGGAGATGGATCACTTATAAGCAGGGCCCTTGGAGATGGACCATTTACAGTTTCTCTGTGTCCATTAGAGACATAAGCCCCAAACCTGGGATGATTGTCCTGTTTCCCATCCAACTGTGTAACTTGCACTTGATTTCCATTAGGGTTGAACTCTGCTTCACATGGTTGCGTAGCCTGTTCCATATAGGGTGTAGTCTCTGGGATACATACCTGTCTCTCCAACATGCCCTATTTATACCACAGGTAAGGTGTAGGTCTGTAGAATGGGTATAATTCTGGTGCAAGCTGTTTCTTGAATATGCAGATAGTCCACAGTGGGATCTGACAATGGTTTGTATGGCAGGCAGACATCTCCCCTCCAAAGGTTGTAGGACACAGAATACAGGGATAGGACTTTGACATTGTATGTTTGTCCTGTATTGGTTTAGTGAGGAATCTATGTGGATGTTCCAATTGTCAGATACACCTGGCTAGATACATAGCAAAGGTGACATTGCACTCAATGATAGGTTTGATGAATGCCAAATACACTGGAACAATGACTTCCTTGGATTTACATGCTATACCTTTGTTAATAAGTTGTGCAACATAGAATGATTTCCCCAATATTGTAGACACGTGACAGTCAAAGGCTAGATTACTATCTATGTGTGTCCCTAAGTCTCCGACTACTGGGTCAGCTGTTAGAGGTGTGCTATCAATATGATAGTTACCAAGCGTGGATGACTTCCCAAAGCATAGTATTGTGCATTTCTTGGCATTTAGTGTTACTCCATGGCTCTGACACCAGTTGCATGTTTGTGTCAGCCCCTTCTGGGTAACAGTTGTGTCAGTCTGGGATTCAATGACAGCTCCTAATTTGCAATCATCTGCAAATTTAGTCAGCCAGAGGCCACTGACAGTGGCATTATATTTGATGGTATTTTCTGATGGAAGGTTGAAGGTGAGAGGGGGATAAAGTTGAGGCTCAATTTATCAGTCAGGAGGTTTGTTCTTTCTTCTGCCTCATTATTGGTAGCTCCATTTCCAATGAGATGTGCATACAATTGTGTCATGCCTTTGACATTGCGGACATACCTAAAGTATGCTTTGTGGTTATCCTTGGCCTAGGAGCCTGTACTTACCTCAAATCTGGCTTTGGTATACTTCATTTGTCCTGTTTTGTTCACTTTGATGAGAGGGCTTTTATCCTGCTGTGTGCTGCATTACCTATATTTGGCCATGAGTTTCTTCCTTCTGTTATACAGCCTATTGATTCTGTGATTCCACCAGCATGGTTTGATTTTCAGTTAATTCAGTACTTCTCCTTGGTGGGTATGGCTGCCTCATATTGGTGAGAACCACATCCAGTATGGTTGCACTTCTGTCTATCTGGTCCAGGGAGATTGTGTTTACAAAAGCCAGGAATCTCTGTGCCATTATGGCTGTTGTCATATAAGATTCCGTAAGAGTGGGATAATGAAAGTCATCCATGAATATGGTATTGGGTTGGTTGGTTGGTTAGTGTTTCTAATAAGTTTACATACATGGTATGGGTGTCCTGGATCATAGCTTGTATAGAAGTAGTATTGGATTTTGCCTATTCTGAATTGAACCTGGAGCAGCTCAGGTGTGTTATCCTGTTTGACCAGCCTTGAGGTATCTTTAGTTTTGATGTACATAGAGACACCTCCAACTCGTCTGTGAATTAGCTGATCTAAATGTGTGGAAGGCATAATAACCTTGCACTGTTGATGTGCTCTTCATGCCATTAAGTCATGTGTCAGTGACTGCTCAAATAAGTATCTCTAAGTATAGTCTCGGGAAGTATGTCGCAGGTCATGTGCTCTTACATGGACTATGACTGAGCCATATCATAGGAAGTTACTAGACTAATGGCCCTAGGGTCCTTAGAAGCCTAGCCACATTCTACCCTTATGTCCATGATTAGTAGCAATTATCCTGGTCCAAGAGGAACACAGGTGGAACCCCCAGTGTGAATTTACAGTTACACATCCAATCATCCACACTGCTTTTGAAGAGGGCAAATGAGGTGCTCTGTTTAACATGAAGTGGGAGTCAATTCCAAAGGTGCGGTAACCCCTGGGAGACAAATATGACCCTCCAGCATGCTCTATTACCGTCACATACAAGGTTAAAATCTTTAGAGTGAGTAACCCATGTACCATTTTATTTGCAGATATGCAGCATTTTAAACAAAGCCTGGTCGACGATTGTCTTATATGCTTGGCATAGATTGCCTATGAGTCATCTGTATGAAACAGAATGAAGTGACAGTGATCTCAGATGATCCAAATAGGACAGATGCTGAAGACATTGAATTATCCTTGTGAGGAACATCTGTGGTCTCTCCAATTGCTGCAGGTGTTTGGAAAGGTGCATACTAAAAGGGGCATTGTATTCCATTATTGGCCTGATAAGAGGATAGATAGTACAGAAAGGTTATAACTTATTTCATTTTCTGGATGTAATGGCCTTACTTATAAGATGAGAAATATGGATTGTGAAGACATGCTGATCAAAGGTAAAGTTGCTGTCAATCTGTGTGCCCATTAGTGTTTTGTTATTGATGTGGTAGTTAGCAAGGAACATTGCATATACTAAGAGGGATGATAATGCATTTGTTTGCAATGAGATTAAGGCCATGTCTTTGGCATCAATCATTTGTGTATATAAGACCTCTTGTAGGATGTTGACATTGTTTGAAGACTCTTTGACCACTCCCAGTTTGCAGTCATTAGCAAACTTTGTCAGCAACAGACCTTTAGTTGTAGCTTGTTCTTTGGAGACCAAGGTTACAAACAGTAGAGATGCCAGGACAAATCCCTTTGGAACACCACTTGTTACAGGTCTGCTGCTGAAGATGGATTCCCTTATTCTTACTATATGGGGTCTATCAGTGAGCCAATTAGTGACCCATCTAATGATATAAGGGTAGATACCTAGCTGGTTGAGTTTGTCAATGATGCCTGAGTGGGGGATATTGTAAAATGCCTTGGCTAAGCCTAGGTAGGCTGTACACACAGCTTACCCCTTGTCCAGGGCCTTGGTGACTGTCTGCAATGTTCACAGGCATTAGCTCCCTTTGACAAATCCAGACTGAATAGGGGCAAGTGTTTGGAGCTCACCTATATCTTTGTTGATAAGGTCCATGATGCTTTGCTCCATGGCCCTTGCAGATAATGTTAGTAAGGCTAATAGGTCTATAGTTCCTGGGATCAGTGGAAGTATCACCTTTTTGCAGTTGAATAATGGTGGATGTTTTCATTCATCTGAGATGAAGCCTGTGCTTAGACTAGGATTGAAAAGAGTACCCAATGTTGTTGTTAATTCTTGTTGGAGGCCATGTAAGACACAGCCTGGGATGTTATCAAGTCCCATAGATGTTGTGTTTTTGACCTTAGAGAGGGCATTTATGACTTGCTCTTTAGACATACAAGGTAGGGGACAGGTGATAGGGATGTCATGGGGTATGTGTAACGAGGAAAGGGGAGTGACATTTTCAAAGAACCTGCCAGCTAACAGGTTAACTATGTCCACAGGCTGACTATATGTGTTATCATTAACTACCTATTTGACACAAATATGGGCTTGTCCTTTTAGGTAATGGATGTCACTAAAGAATGCCTTATGGTTGTCCTTAGTTGAGGAATCTAATTTGGCTTCATAGTTTGCCTTTGAGGACCTCACAAGAGGTCTTACTGGCTTGTTTAAGCTGAGGAGGGAGTGTTTCCAGTTCAGGACACCCTCTGTCTTACTCTTAGACAGAAAATGTCTTCCTCATATTGTAAAGCCCGTTAATGGCAGTTGTCCACTAGGCAGGATTGTTCTCCCTTGTGGAGCGTGTTTTGGTCCTATCAGGTACAGCTGAGTCAATGCAGTTAAATGGCTGTTTGTGCAGAGTATTGGTGTAGAACTTGGCATAGAACTTGGCAAAGTTGCCAGTTACATCTGAGAGGGGAGGTGCAGTACAGCTATTTATATCATCCTGTAAGAGATAATAATGTGCTTTGGAGAAGTATTTTAGTTTCTTTGCTGTTTGGGGGGCAGTGTGATAGTTACTTTGAATGAGACTGATTTGTGGTTAGATATAACTAGGGAAGACCTCACATTGATGGTGCTGGAGTGGGCCCCCATATGGGTAAGCACCAGATCCAGAATGTTGGCACCCCTTGTGGAGTTGCCAACCAGCAGGTCCAGTGCATTGGAGTTAATGAAGTTGAGAAAACTTTGGGAAAGTGAGTTACAGCATGAGAAATTTACCTAGTCAATGGATGGTTAGTTAAAGTTACCCAAAGCCAGGGTGTTTGCATGTATCTTGATAGACTCAAGTAGATCCAACTAGGCAAAGTGGGTGTTCTGATTCACAGATGGGGGTCCTGTAGCTGGCAATGACTTGAATAGGTATCCTACCAACATTGCATCTGAAGTATCTCCAGGGAATTCTACTGTTCAACAAATGTGGAGGTGTATTTAAATGTAATGAATATTAATACACCGCCTCCTTTAGTTTTCATGCCTTCAGTTTGTGGTCTGAACGTGCAGAAGGAGGTGTAGCCTGATATGATTGGAGTGCTCTCCAGAGCCTTTAACCAGGTCTCCTTGACTGCACAAATTTGTAAGTCCTCCAAGGTGAGGACTGCTTCCAGTGAGTGCAGTTTCATTTTAAGACACCTAGAGTTTAGCAGCATAACCTTGAGTTTTTTTTGGTGGAGGGGTTTGACATCTGGTA
>NC_056728.1:558658175-558660675 GCF_019279795.1 Protopterus annectens
CATGGGCAGTCTCTGGGTTATGAACCTGTCCCTCCAGCATGTTCTGTTGATTGTAGTAATGAGGTTGAGGTCTCTGGAGCATGTGGTGCAGAGGGATTGAGATTTCTTCAGCTGTAGCATTTCTAACAGAGCTGGGTCAGACATGGCTTTGTAAGTCAAGCAGAGATCACTTCTAAGTAGACAATATGAGACAGAATAGTTGTAGTTTTTTTAGTCTGTCCATATAGGACAAATGTTTAAGGCCTAGGATCCTCTTTGTGAGGTACTTTTGCGGCCTCTCCAGTTGTTGCAGGTGTTAAGTGAAGTACATGCCAAATGGGGCATTGTACTCAGTGACTAGCCTAATGAGGGAAGAGTAGATGGAGACAATCACTTCTTTCTTCCTGGATGCAAAACCCATAGTAATGAAATGTGCCACATAGAAGGACTTTCTGACCACAGTGGCAATGTGGTGGTCAAAAGAGAGGTTGCTGTCAACCTGTGTTCCCAAATCTCTTATAATGCCTTCTGTGTTCAGTGGACTACCATCAATGTGGTAATTTATGGGAACCAGGTTTTTCCCAAAGGGGATGATTACAAATTTTTTGGCATTGAGCTTAAGGCCATGGTTCTGACACCAGTCATTGGTCTCAGTGAGGCCTTTCTGTAGGATGTCGACATCCCTTGGGGAGTTAATAATAGCTCACAACTTGCAATCATCTGCGAACTTTGTCAGCCAGAGTCCCTTCGTGTTGGACTGGACTTCAGAGAAATAGATTTCAAACAGAAGAGGACCAAGGACCAATCCCTGTGGGACTCCACTCATGACTGGTCAGCAGTCGGACCTGGAGTCAGGTACTGTCACACTGAGGGTTCTGCCTGTGAGCCAGTTTGCAATCCACCTAGGGATATAGGGGTTGATGCCTAGCTTAGTGAGTTTTTCTATGATTCCTGAGTGGGGAATGGTATCAAAGGCCTTGGCCAGATTAAGGTAGGCTGTATGAACCACATTGCTTTCATTCACAGCTCTGGTGACTGACTCAAAGAAGTTGATCAAGTTGATCAGGCATGATCTACCCTTCACAAAACAAAACTGTGTGAGATCCAGAGTTTGGAGATTCCCTATATCCTTGTTTATTAGTTCCATGATGATGCTTTCCATAGCTTTACATATGAGACTCAGCAGGCTAATGGGGCGATAGTTACCAGTGTCTGTAGTCATTCCTTCTTTGTGGAGAGGGATGACTGTAGCAGTGCACCATTTGGTAGGGACAAAGCCTGAGATGAGGCTGTGATTGAACAGGGCACACAGGTGAGGTGCCAGTTCACTCTGTAGTTCATGCGGAACACAGCCAGGGATATTGTCACGTCCCATAGAAGCTGTATTCTTGGCCTTGGACAATGCTGTTTTAACCTGTGCAGCAGTAATACTGAGTGCCTAGAGATCTACTGGTATTGTGACTGGTCCCTTAGGGGTGAGAGAGGGATACAGTTGGCACAAAATCTGTCGGCCAGTGTACTGGAAATATCTGTTGGCTCAGTATAGAAGGTACCATTGTGCAGTAGCTCAGAGCAAATCTGGGTATTGCCGTGGAGATTCTTTACATAACTATAGAAGGTATTGTGGTTATCTCTACTATCTGTTGCAATCCTGTTTTCATAGCAAGCTTTAGAGGATTTGATGAAGGATCTCAACTTTTTGTTGAGGATGATAAGGGAGTTTTTCCAGTCTTGGGACATCACCTTATTCTGCATCAGTTTCTTCCTTGTGTTGTAGAGTTTGTTTATGGCAGGGGACCACCAGATTGGCTTCCTTTTTTTGGAGGAGATTGTCTTGGTTCTATTGGGTATGACGAGATCCATGCATTTGTGTACGTGTTTGTATAGTGCATTGGTGTATGATTCGGCAGTCATGCAACTATCTCCATTTGCATGGGTGCAGTGAAGTTAGTCACCTCTGTTTTTAGGACCCCAAAGTTAGCTTTGGAGAAATTTTTCATGGAGGTTACGTTTGTGGGGGGGTGGGAGGGATGTGATTTCCAAGGTGATTAGTTTGTGGTCGGATCTAACCCGGGAGGAGTTGACTACTGGTGTAGAGCAACAGTCACCCATGTTAGTAATGACCAGGTCAAGGATGTTGTTACCTCTAGTGGGGGTAAGAACGAGCTGATCCAGGGCATTGGAATTAATGAATTCCAGGAAACATGGGGCAAGTGCATTGGTACATGAGTAGTTTTCTCAGTTAATGGAGGGGTAGTTGAAGTTGCCCAGTGTGAGCATGTTAGGTTGTACCTTAATATTCTCCAGGGTGATTAGGAACATGGAGTGTGAGTCTTGGGACATGGTTGGGGGCCTATATCAGGCTATGACCTGAATCGCTGTCTTACCCAATGTTAGCTGCACCTGATGTATCTCAGATGTGTTATGTTGGGCTACCAGTCTGGAGGTTTGCGCATCCTTTATGAATATAGAAACATCACTGCCTTTGGAGCTTCGATCCAAGTTCTGGGGCTGAAAGGTC
>NC_056728.1:558665675-558833175 GCF_019279795.1 Protopterus annectens
GGGTGTCATCATCCATGGTTCCAGGGAGTAGCCCAGCATCCCCCAGTAAATGGCCCTGTGGATGTCCCCCCCTAGCAAACATCTGGTACAGCTGTGATGTGTGCCAAATATGGGAATTGTGATAACTTCCTGGGTTGCCAGCACATGCATTCATGATAATCCACTAGGCATTACACACAACTTGACAGGTGATGGAGTGGTATCCCTTGCAGTTAATGTAGATTCTACCCTGGTCGTGGGGTGATGCCTTGATGTGTACATGAGTGCATTGTATGTCACCAAGTACTTCAGGGTAGTGTGTTACATGGCAGAAGTGTTGCATATTGCTGGCCCTCATCTCAGGGTAAAGGGGAAGAGATATGCGCTTACTGGCATGTGGGAGTATAGCATCCAGGAAATGGTGGAGTATCCTGGATGCAGATGCCTGTGACACCCTCATCATGTCCTTAGTTGGTCTTTGAGAAAGTACCTGTAGCTAGTATTCTAAGGGCTACACATAATTTAGTTTCCACTGGGATGGGTTCCCCTCTGTTAGCTTCTGGCTCTGAATTGAGGGTGGCAAAGCTTGCTGAGTTCTTGTAATATGTCCCTGTCCATCCTGTAGTGCTCTATAGTCACAAGATCATGTATCTCCTGGTATGTTACCCTGGACCTGAACACTGTTCTCCTCCTCAGCCTAGGCCTATTATCAGAAGCACCTGCAGCACTGACTGCAGCATCTAGCACATACACATGTAGAATAACTTCAGCAGCCCCTAGCATTATCTTAGTTAAAATTTCCAAGTCTCTACTGCAATGGCTCAGAGTATTGAGGGAAAATCAGAATGTAAGGTGCATGTATACTTTATACAGTTGTGGTGTAGGTCCACCATGTGGGAATCACTAATTATGATGCAGTTCACCTGCTTAAGATATAATTGACATTATTTAAAGGCTCTATGTTATGCGTGATGTGGCATTATGCACAGTGTCACACAGCATAGCTTATACAAAAGTATATAATATTAATTGAATATATCTGTTTTTCATTCATAGTTGGCTATGTCATGACTGCCATGTGGGTGGTCAGGCAGTACAAACATGCTAAGCTATACCCAAACCATTTGCAGCAAGTGGCATGCTGCACAAACACGCACACTGAGCACAAAAAAAAATCCTAAAAGTAACATGACACCCCCCGATATCATTCACATCCAGTGGGAATATAAACACCATTTAGGCACCTACATGATGTGGATATGTGGATACAGTTGCTCCCATCAGAGTTTCAACAAATCCAGAGCATTTAATTCATATTTGCATAATATTCATGCTGACAGCCTGGAAACTACACAGTTCATAGCTGTGTAAGCTGGGTAACAGCACGAATGCACCATTGTACAGACTCAACACAAGGTCTTACAGTATATTTGTCTGCAGTACATTATAAGTGTTATTTTACAATTTTTTTTTATTTTTATGTTAAGCATGTTTGCGCAATGCGGCACATAGTGCAAACATGTGGAAATTATTTAAAAAAGTATTAATTTCATATAATAACCTATGAACCTATATACTAACCTCGAAAAACCTATGAACCTATATACTAACCTCGAAAAAGGGCATAGCAAAATTAATTTAAAATGGGTGGCGAAAGCCATACATACTCTGGCTAGGCTTATAAATGCCCTATGGCAGATAGCCTAGTATGAACCTATGAACCTATGAACCTATGAACCTATGAACCTATAATTCATAATGTTTTTAGACATCCACAATTCAGGAAATTCAGCTACTTAAGTCAATATTTGCATTGCACGGAAGTTTCCCTGTTTGCGTATGCTTGCGCTCTGCTAAACAGGGTTTATTGAATTTATAACAGTTCATGCTCATGTACGCATCGTGGCACGATGCGCACACAAACAAAAATTTTGTGTAAGCTTTATTGAATTTCCTCTTTAGTTTAAAATCGGGCAGTGTGAATGTTTCCAGAACAAATATTGATCATCAATGTTTGCATTTGTTAAGTCATCCTTCTCTCCATAGTGTGCAGCAGACATGTAAGCAGCACATCAGATATTATCTGCCCACATCCTTTCCTGGCTTGCCTTTATCAGTGTAATATAGCTTTTGAAATCCAGTAGCCAAAAAGCAAAAAAGCTGACTTCATTGTTGCTGTTCTATGGTGCAGGATAGAACCCAAGCAGGAGACCAGGTTTCAATTAGCAGGTCTGGTGGAGTCATCCCTTTCAAGTGTACCTCATTATGAGGAACGTACCTCATTTGTGGTCTTAAAAAGTTCATGTTCCTCGAAATTCCTCAAAGCTCCACATTGAAATAGTATGTCACACATTCAGTGCTAGGAATTTTTTTAAGTGAAATCCATGGTAAATAGAAATTAATCATGTTAATTTATTAAAGGATCTTCTTTATAAGTAAAACCAGCATATTTAACCATCCTATGACCTTCCTAGGTGAAGTTGTTAGTAAGCCATTAGTATGTGTTCCACATTTTGCCCATTTGTTCCATATTATGAAGGCGAGTGTTCCTCATTTTGGCGATGGAAGGTTGAGAGCTATGGGTGGAGTCAGTGTGATATGAAACAAGTAGAATTTTGTGAAATTGCCTCTCCATTTTGCAAGAGCTGGTGCATTTTATGGTGCTGAAAATCTCAGCTGGTGAAGGGTGAGAGGGTGCAGAAGCCACCTAAAAGGCAAGGGTGCAGAAGTCACCTAAGATATATAGAATGCAATGGCAAACATGTCATAGAACACAAGATAAAACAAGATTCCCATTTCAGTAAGATGATGTACATGTTTGCCCTGATTTCCTCTGCAGTCCCAAACATCAGTTGCTTTAGTAGTTTGGAGACAGAGAAGTACCAAGAGCAGCTGATAGTCTGCTGTCAGGAAGAAAACAAAAGTTAAAAAAAACAGTTCTGCATAACAAGTGGTTCTCTGATTCAGTCTACGTACATCCTCACCGTTCTCTGTGAAGTGATTTTTACCAGGCAGACATTTTCCACTTTGTAAAAGGTAAGCCTTCAGTAGCTCTTAATTAATCTGTAAGCAATGACTCTTGTGTTATAGTATCTGTAAAATGCTTTTTTTTGCCTGTTTTCCTGGTATAGTCTTTTGACAATAATTGCTGTTTTTACACATTTAGAGATAATATTGTGCAAAACTTCAGTCCTTCTCACACTCCCTTTAGACTATGGTCGTTTGCAATTAATTTTCATTGTTAACTTTTGTCAGTCTGCTGCCTTTTGTAGATGGATTTCTGCTGCAGCAGGCATTCATTCTTAGCTGAAAAATATGATTTATATTTACTTACTGAAAAAAGAGTTGAATTATACTTGCTGTCTGACACCTTGTGCTGATAAAGGATTTATAGATCCAAAGATTCTTAGAGTTATATATAGCAAGGCTTTTCTTTTCAAATGAAACCAAATTGTCTGAGAGCATATCCCCAGTAACAGTGACAACCTTTGAACAGTCAGAAATGTAGTCAGTTGAAAGTTTAAAGCATCTATATTTATTCAATGAGATATGACACGCCTGTGGCTTTTAATTTTGTTAGTTGTTGGGTAGCAGCCCCTTATAACGGCTGCTTATTTTTTGGCTAACACTAAAGACTAAATGCCAAAGCTTGTCTGGAAGTCAGATTTAGTGTATTGAAACCTGAGATTGCCAGACAGTTTTCATTATGTTGACAAGGTTCTGCCTCATCTGCTGTTCTTGACAAATGTAGTGCAGGTCATGAACATCCTCCTCCTTTATCTCTGCAGGTTGGACTTTGACATATTGACAAATGCAGTAAAGAAGAAACCACTGATGTGATACTTAATAAATAAATAGTTCCTGGATCCTAACACATAAGCATTGATATTTTTGGGTTAATAAAATGTAAGTAGAGAATTAAATCTTCAGTGCCAGCATGCTCACTGAAAGCTTTTCCAGTGCTCTTGATGTATACTGCTCAGTGTATGCCAGATCATTTGGCAGTCTCAGCAGAACTACCGATGTAGTGCCAACTGATAGCACATCCTAATGTCACCCAGAGCTGCTTCAAAGATGAATGGCTCAATTTGTAAGCCATTACTTTTGTGTTATGTCACTTTTATATAATATGCTTGTCATTGGTAAGTGCTGCGCTCCTTTTATCTGATTTTGTCATTCCTCCCTCACTTCCTCCATTTCCTTCTCTCAGTTTCACATAACCACACATTGTTCGATTACATTCATTAGTTCTCCTTTCATGCTGCACTCCCGTAGAAGTCCTTTGCACCCAGTTACAAAGTAACCAATCTGTGCAACGGTCTTTTTGCTGCATTTTACTGACAATACAGGAAGGTAGAGTAATATGCTAACTAGTAATATCATTGTAGCATGACTGAGCTACACAGACAGAATGTACGGCTAGTGGTATTAGCATAATGATGACCATATCTATCTATCTATCTATCTATCTATCTATCTATCTATCTATCTATCTATCTATCCTCCACCTACAACCAACTCCTTATAGTGATGATGTTATACATAAAACAATATACATGCTAGTATCTTTTCACAAGGTTATGTCAAGCCGCTGACAGCCATTAGAAAAAAACCTGCAAATGTATTTATCAAATTAATTGCCTTTGCTTTATTCAAAGGTGGAATCACCTTCAATACTCCATCAAGCATCAATTTAATAACAGAGCAAGGGTCACATATGTGTATTTCCCCTAATTAAGTGTGACATGATGACAATAATATGGGTCTGGGAGAAACTATCGTCACAGTAACCTCCACTCTATATTATTAGTATAACATAATCAATGTTGAGTGAATTTCTGTTGATAACATTTAATGCAGCTTTTCCTCCAATAAATACATAGTTGTTCCCTTTCAGATGAATTCTCTCTCTCAAAGTAGGAAAATCTGTTTGAACCATTGACATCAGAAAATATATATTTTTTCCAGTTGTTGTCCATAGTAGAGCACTGATAATAATGGTTAGTGTGAGGCTCAGGCCTGGAGAAACACACAAAATAAGAAAAGAGTATAATGAAATATAAACATGGTGAGATACAGAAGCAGATGCTCAAAATATGTATACAAAGATGTTTAAGGTAGCAAAATAGTAGTAAATATGTACAATAAACAATTATATATGCAGAACAGATATCAAGCAGTTGTTGGCACTATATATCCATCTGTGAAGACTTAACATGTCGTGCCACAATTTTAAACTTGATGAGGTAAGCATTTGGAATCCTTAGCCATTCACTACCCATTGTTAATTGTAACAGGATCAACTGTGGGAAACACAAAGAAATATATTGCTTCATTTATCTAGTCTTTTTTTGACTTCATTGAGCTAGACAGCTGAAAATTTTGCAGGTACCATTTCAATGTTCTACATTGACAAATTAATTCCCATTAGTGGCTGAAATTCAATGTCAATGAAGCCTGTTACTGCTATTAAAGACAGATGCAGGGGATACTTATGTTATCTCCCAATAGTGTCCTGTCACTACTCTCCATAAAGGCATGTGGTAGGCTCGATGACAGGCCAGACTCTGTTCTGCAAGTGCTTTAGTCCTATCTAGAACCTTGGTTTCACAGTGAGCTGACATGCAATGTCAGTGCTGTTAATCACAGATGATACCAAGTGGGAGCACAGAGTCCACACCCACCTACAACAAGCAAGCAGACCAAAGCCATTCCCTCTAGCACAGAGCTGTGTCATGTTTAGGTATTTGTCTGCCCCCATCTTTCCTAGTGCACCTCCCCAAAAATGTAGTCCTAATTTGTTTTCTTGCAAAACCAAGTAACTTTGCACTATGTGAAACTTAACTAGAGGTGGTACTGTTTCAGCTACTTTATTTATCTAATTATCATTTTTTAAATGAAAACATCACAACTGCACTATGTAAATTACAGCTGATGTCAGATATTAATATACTGTAGAAACCAAAATGTAGCAATGATTTCTGTAGTGTATTATTCATGAAGTAACAAGTCTTGGATACAGCGCTGATATCTAACAATCACCAGTAAGAAAATATCAAGTCGCAGCTCACTGAATTCTTGGCAGACAGGAAGTGAGAATGTTCTTGAACAATCAGGCCATCATTCTAAGTAGTACTCCACCAGTAGCTATATCTGCTTGCATATATCTGCTCCCTGCCAATTAATCTCCCCCTCCAGCTTTTTGTATACAATCTTACTGCCATCCCTCAAAGACTGCAAGTTAATCACTTGTGTCAGATAGAGCTGAGGGCATTTCTCATCTGAGTAGATAAATCTGCTCAATTCCATTAATCCATCTTTGTTGTAATTCAGTCAGGATAGTGGATTCCGTGCTTGGACATGAAGAACTACGTAATAACCCATGCTAGTAGAATTCCAACATGCTTATCCTTACAAATCTGTATAAGTCAGTCGCTTAACAGCTTATATACTCATATTAACTGTACCAAAGATGGGCTTATTAATCTGCAGTCTCCTGTTTTGCTCTGTCATCCTCCTGTGTGTAATGCTATCAAACAAGCCATATTCAGTGTACAATCCATATTGCCTCTTCCTCCTTCTTCTTGCCTTTCCTGTCTTCCTCTTCTTCTAAATGAAACTCTTCTTCCAAGGTCTGAGGTGTCCATATCATATCCTTGTTATCTGTGCTGCCTTCCATACTAAACACATGATGTACTGATGGGTCCTCTGCACAGCCCAATTCCTGCACCTTAACCAATTTTAATTACCATACAATGGAGCCCCTTCCTATATCTAGTATATTTTCTGAATTATGGCTTGAAGACATGTGCATAATGCTCTAATGATACCTCACTTTATCTTTCTACACCGATAATCACTTGCTACTAAAACAGATAACTATTATACATAACTGCTAAGTACAATTTGCTCAATAGTCTGCATGTTCCTTCCTAAAAGATAAACTGCTGTTGCACAAAAAAAAATAAAAACATACTAGCTCTGAATCATTTCTATACCTGTGTTACATCACTCTCACTCCACCTTAAATTTACCCACCATTTGTTGCTGATTTACTTTCTAATCTAGAAATATTTCCCATATAGGTACTACCCAGTCTGTGAACATGTGAAAAACATGCATCCTCCAATTTCTTTTCTGAAATGTTCCCTTGATTTTGATTTCACTCTGAAACTAACTCTTGTGGGTCTTTTGGATTCCTTTAAGGCACTTAAAAGTTACTCTCACTCCATCCCTTCTCCTTCTTGGCTAGGAGGTCAAGTTCTTCATCATTGTGGTTACTGTTCTCTGGCTAGACTCATTCAGATCTATGTCTTTGCAAAAGTGGGGAATGGGGAACAATTCCAGAGCAGTACATACTTTTGAAAGGAATAGACAAACTTGGTAAGAAAACACCACAAAATGAACCAATAATGGAAAAACACCACCCTGGAGGCAAAAATAATGTAATAAGTGCTTTTGTTTACTAGAATAAGTAAACTTCTTCAGACATTTTCCAACAGAAAACAATGTCCTTAAATACAATAAAAATGGTGACATCATTTCCTACACAAACCACCCCACCTCAATTTAAAGCACCAAAACATTTTCCTTAAAAATTCCTTGTACCTTAAAAGGTTATCAAATTCAAAAGAGACATTATCTACAATACAAACAACTCCTTAAGACATATATTTCCAATAATACAGTATATATATATATAAAAATGTTTACTTAATCTATCTAAGTAAAGCTTTGAATTTTAAAATGCTCTTAATAGAAATTACATCATTTAAACTTGGTGGAACCAAGGCATTTAATTTCAACTGCCATAAAAGCTCTTTCTCTTCAAGTTTCAGACTAGTTGGGCCACCCCTAACATTTTCAGGTATTTTTTCAATAACCAAGAATGAGAATTCGTGCTCAGGAAACAATAAAATATGCCTGGCCAATGCATTATTAACATTTCCTTTTTCAATGGCATAACCGTGCTCATATATTCTCTTCTTAAGGGGTCTGTCGGTGTTGCCAATGTAAAAAGCAGAACATTTTAAACATGAGCCAAGATAAACCACCCCCCTTGTATTACAATTATATTTGCCATTGATATAATATTTTTTACCCCTCACTGTAAAGGAATTTCCTACTTTAATGTATCTGCACCAACGACAGGCTTCACATTTAAACATCCCACAATGTGGGGGATGACATTTAGAATTATTACATTCCAATAAAGCTTTCAAATTTCTGCTCCTTCTAAAGACCACACGAGGACAGTCGCCTACATGCTTACTAATTAATTGGTCTTCGAGCAAAAAACACCAATTTTTAAACATAATCGATTTCAAAAATGGGGCATCTAAAGAAAAGGTAGTTATGAAACTCAACCTACCTAAATCCCCGTCAAAAGAATTAACCTGCTGAATAATACCCACATCCCTCATCAGATGATTCAACAATGAAACATTAGGTATAGTTTCCAATTTTTTTGGCCCATTAAGTTCCAAACTAACAGTTATGTTACATTCTTTCATATTCAGAATTGGTTTGAATAGACCACAAGACCTTTTATTGAAAACCTCCTCAATAAGGTCTTCAACCATCCTATCGGGATACCCATGCTTAACAAACATATCTTTCAATAATCTGCATTCATCAAAAAATTCATTCTCCAAAGTCACCATCCTAGCAGCCCTGACAAGCTGACCCTTAACAACCCCCCTCTTTTGATGGAAAGGATGGCAACTGGAGAAATGTAGAAATGCATTAGAATATGTGGGTTTCCTAAAGACCCTAGAGATAAAACCATTCATAGCAGGGCTTTTTATCAATTCCACATCCAAAAAAGAAATGCGTTCAGTTTGAAATTCCCATATGAATTTAAGGAATTTTGTAAATCTCATAATTTGTTCAACAAAGACTGCAGCAGAGGATTCATCACCCTTCCATAGGATGAAAATGCCATCCAAATAACGGGTGTACCATGCGGTCCTTTCCTGAAAAACAGGATCCTTAAAAAGGAACTGTTTTTCCCAAAATGCCATCATGGTGTTTGCAAAAATTGCTCCACATGGAGACCAATAACCCTGGTGACAATTTTCCAGTTGAACTTGACAACAATGGTGTTCTGTTTAATGACAGTACTGAAGCTTATCCGGTTAGGAGAAGTGAAATACTTGCTAATAAGCATGGGAATAACAGTTCTGATACTAATAATGTAATTCATTCAAATCAGAACCAGGGTTTTCAAGTCCACAAGAAAATGAACATTGGGGGGCACCAGAATTTGTCCCAGCATCAACATCAGTGGAAGAAGAAATCTCAGAACAAAAGAAGGAGATAGTGTTCTCCTCCCCAAGTGATTCTAGACCTGATGTTCAAACCGAAGTTGAACAGAACATGCTACACATTCTTTTGAACAGTACACAGGACTTTAAGATTTTTAATTATTCTTCCTTTATTCCTGACCCTATGCTTATTGATATTCTTGCTAGAGGGCTCACTTTTGTTCCTATGACTAGAAGTGATTTGGTGAGAGCACTTATAGATTTAAAATCATTCACTAGGAAATTGAACTTGAATGTTTTATTTGGTAATAATTTGAGTCTTACAAAAGATTTTAGAGTTGCTAGTATCTTTAACCCAGTATTGCACTTGTCTATTGCATTATTTGAAAAAAATTGTGAAAATTATTTTAGGACACTTTTGGAGACTGGATGCCAATCTAACTCATCAGGCAATAACCTTACCCAATTATTGAAGGATGTTTTGTATGAGCTTAAATTTGCCAACATTCGCATTATTAAACCAGATGGGGGGGGGGTTGGTTTTTATGGATAATGAGGATTATTTTTTGAACATGGAGCTATTATTAAATAGTGAGGCCTACACTAAGGTGTCATTAAATGAGATTAATGGGGCTTATCGTAGAATTAATGGTTTCATTAACAACCTGTTTATTGAAGTCGTATTGATTTGGATCTCATGAATTTTTTGGTTATTCATCACCCAATGACCCCGACTCTTTTTGGGTTACCAAAAATCCATAAAAACTTGTACAAACCCCCCTTTCATCCCATTATTGATGGGAGACCATCTATCACGTATGGTTGTGTGAAATTTGTTGACCTGAAACTTAAAGAGGCTTTGAAAAATGAAACACAAATTTGCAAAGATTCATGGGCATTTTTAGAAGCTATTAATAGTCTTTCTTTTGATGAGAGTTTGAATTTTTTCACAATTGATGTTTGTGATTTATATACTTCTATTCCCCAGGATCTTGGGTGCGAATGGGTTAGAGATTTCCTTTTGGAACAACAGATGGAAGGGCAGACTATTGACTTGATTATTTACTTATTGGAATTAGTTTTGAATAATAATTATTTTTTGTTCAACAAAGAATTTTATCTGCAGAACATGGGTGTAGCCATGGGGTCTCCATGTGGAGCAACTTTTGCAAACACTGTGATGGCATTTTGGGAAAAACAGTTCCTTTTTAAGGATCCTGTTTTTCAGGAAAGGACCGCATGGTACAACTATTATTTGGATGACATTTTCATCCTATGGAAGGGTGATGAATCCTCTGCTGCAGTCTTTGTTGAACAAATTATGAGATTTACGAAATTCCTTAAATTCACATGGGAATTTCAAACTGAATGCATTTCTTTTTTGGATGTGGAATTGATAAAAAGCCCTGCTATGATGGTTTTATCTCTAGGGTCTTTAGGAAACCCACATATTCTAATGCATTTCTACATTTCTCCAGTTGCCATCCTTTCCATCAAAAGAGGGGGGTTGTTAAGGGTCAGCTTGTCAGGGCTGCTAGGATGGTGACTTTGGAGAATGAATTTTTTGATGAATGCAGATTATTGAAAGATATGTTTGTTAAGCGTGGGTATCCCGATAGGTTGGTTGAAGACCTTATTGAGGAGGTTTTCAATAAAAAGTCTTGTGGTCTATTCAAACCAATTCTGAATATGAAAGAATGTAACATAACTGTTAGTTTGGAACTTAATGGGCCAAGAAATTTGGAAACTATACCTAATATTTCATTGTTGAATCATTCGATGGGGGATGTGGGTATTATTCACCAGGTTAATTCTTTTGACGGGGATTTAGGTAGATTGAGTTTCATAACTACCTTTTCTTTAGATGCCCCATTTTTGAAATCAATTATGTTTAAAAGTTGATGTTTTTTTCTCGAAGACCAATTAATTAGTAAGCATGTAAGTGACAGTCCTCGTGTGGTCTTTAGAAGGGGCAGAAATTTGAAAGGTTTATTGGAATGTAATAATTCTAAATGTCATCCCCCACATTGTGGGATGTTTAAATGTGAAGCCTGTCGCTGGTGCAGATACATTAAAGTAGGAAATTCCTTTACAGTGAGGGGTAAAAAATATTACATCAATGGCAAATATAATTGTAATACAAGGGGAGTGGTTTATCTTGGCTCATGTTTAAAATGTTCTGCTTTTTACGTGGGCAAAACCGACAGACCCCTTAAGAATACAATATATGAGCATGGTTATGCCATTGAAAAAGGAAATGTTAATAATGCATTGGCTAGGCGTATTTTATTGTTTTCTGAGCATGAATTCTCATTTTTGGTTATTGAAAAAATACCTGAAAATGTTAGGGGTGGCCCAACTAGTCTGAAACTTGAAGAGAAAGAGCTTTTATGGCAATTGAAATTAAATGCCTTGGTTCCGCCAGGTTTAAATGATGTAATTTCTATTAAGAGCGTTTTAAAATTAAAAACTTTACTTAGATTAAGTAAACAGTTTTATATATATACTGTATTATTGGAAAAGTATGTCTTAAGGAGTTGTTTGTATTGTAGATAATGTCTATTTTGAATTTGATAACCTTTTAAGGTAAAAGGAATTTTTAAGGAAAATGTTTTGGTGCTTTAAATTGAGGTGGGGTGGTTTGTGTAGGAAATTATGTCACCATTTTTTTTGTATTTAAGGACATTGTTTTCTGTTTGAAAATGTCTGAAGAAGTTTACTTATTCTAGTAAACAAAAGCGCTTACTACATTATTTTTGCCTCCAGTGTGCTGTTTTTCCATTATTGGTTCATTTTGTGATACTTTTGAAAGGAATGTCTGTTCTGTGTAGAGATTCACAGAGTGAGCTACTAACAAATCAGTGAGAGTCACTAAACAGCTACAATGTTGCGTCTCTCTGTTCAAAGCCTCTACTTGATGTCAGACAGCCTTTAAACAAAATCCATTATCGAAAGACAGACAGATGTTCCTGCTGCAATCCTTAACATCCATGTTGAACATCCTTAGAATGGTTAAATAATGAGAAGGTTACCAGGCAGGCTAAATACAAAAGTATACACCCACCTGCAGGTGTCAGCTGATGCCCCATAAGAATTACAGTAAAAGCAGTTCTTCACTGTGAAAGACTGCAGTCACAACAAAACTACATCAGCTGTATATAATCTAAGGTGCAGGTTTAGAGGTTCTGGTAAGATGTTTTTTCTAACACTTGTCAGTTCATACGTATCAATGATCTGTCAAGCACCTTAACGTGAATAAGTTAAAAGAAGCATGGACAATGAAATAACATTGGGATGCTCAGACACCCTTAAGGCAGCACAGATCCTCACCCAGAATTTGACTAGCACCTCAGTGCCAGACTGCTCATCTGTAAATCCCTTCCCTGAAAAGATCATACCCATGTTTCAGTCCTAGTCACCTGATGTTGTCTTGCAGAGTCTGTTGTTCAAGTACATCATTTTCCTATTTCTCAACAATATGCTATTTTCAAGAAATATACCTAGGCTTTTACTGTGCTCTAACCCTAAGGCAAGCTTTGTACAGTCTTAGTCGTAATAAGCCTTCTATACAGCGGCATTAACCCAGCTAACAGTAGAGAATAATTAAATAAATGCATTTCTAACCTTTCATGATAAATAATTAGTAAGAAAGAGCCCTAAATTTACATTGTTGGATGAAAGCTTTTATTTGTACAAGACTATCTTATGTCCTTTACAACAATACATAACAGCTAGCAATCTGCAAAACTATTTGTCTCAAACCTAACCAAATACAAACAGGGCAGTGGTCATCCTTTACTTTGTACTATAGTCTTATTGTCAGTCTAGTAGTACTTCAGCTAGCCCGCGTGTATCCTCTCACAGATACTCACTATCCCCCACTCCTCCTCCTCTAGCTTTTCTTTATCTTGTCAACAATACAGATAACTAAGGTGTTACAGAGCATACTCAGGACTCTTCGGAGGTGTGCAGCCACAAGGTACAGGGTTTGATTCTCATATGAGGTAAATGACTAGGCTTGAAATGGCTCACAAGAGCAGTTAGTCTAGTACTAATCTATGAACCTTAGTATCTACTCTTCCTCTAGCTCTTCTTTGTCTTGTCAACAGCAGAAATAACTAAGATGTTACAGAGCACAACTGATTTGTTTCCCAGTAAATGCATGCCAAAAAGCCTGATAACCATCTGGCTGCTGCATCACTTCTGCATATTACATCAGTCAGTAATTAGTCATCCTACCCCTCCCCCTTCATGTGTTGCTCATATAGATGACCTACATAGTATTCTTGAATATTCCATTACAAATCTTTTCCAGAAACCCACTAAGAATGAATTTAATGGACTAAATATTGTATTTGCTGTCTCATAGTGTTGCTCTTGTCTGCCCTGCTTCTATTGCACCCTTAGTGTTCAGATATTCCCCTGTTTCAGGTTTTACGTTTCCAGCATGAGAATCACCATTTGTAGTTAATTTATTTATTCGCTCTGAAATGTAAGTGGTTTGCACCTCTGTCCCACATACGCAGGTTGTTTGCCATTTTTGTGTTATGTTAAAACACTTATCAAATAAGTCCATACTTAAGCAGTTAAAGAAAAGTGGATAAAGCATGCTAATTTAGATCACAGTGAAAAAATGAAGAGGGTTGGATAGTCATCTGGATATAACCCCACCTTCTGACAATCAGAATCGTTGGTCACTAGACTGCATCTTCAGATGTGAAAAACTCTTTCATATGTCATTTTGGCAAAATAGTTCTTTAATTCAGCTCTAACAAGCAATTTGCTAGTCAGAAGGCAGGAAATGCTCACATTGCCTTGTAAAGAGCAAGGCTTTTAGTTCTGGGGATTTGTTTTCAGACAAATCATTAAAAAGGCCTTGCATCAACTTCTTCCTTTACCATGTAGTTCCTGGCCTTTCCACAACATGTTTTGCTCCCCTTCTGTGTCCCTTGCAAGGAACAGCAACACAGAAATACATACAGAAGAAGACATTCTTTAGGTAATTCACAGCATAATAGATCCAAAATCTGCATGTAGCGAATGTATTGCTTATGTTGTTTTTTTAACCTCATCTCAATTATTGTTCATGTATGGACTTTTTGATATACACTGTACAAGCTAATGTAGAAATCTGTGTAATCAAACTAGCATTTTCAGTTTGTTTTCAACAGACAACTCTTTTCTAGCTGTAGTTTCTCTTCTTTTCATAATGGATGTATCATTTATGACTGTTTAATAATGGCTTTAAGACTATGTGTACACCTTGAAGTAACTTTTTGAATTTAAGAACAGAGCTACTGCAATGCTTTTGCAGTCTATTTACTCAGTGAGGTTATACAAAGTGTACAATGCATACACTTTGTGGTAACCTTTATGAATCCTCCCCATGTCTTTTGTTGTAAAAGTTTTCCTACTACAGCAAAGAGCACACATTTCTACCCATGCCATAGTTTGTGGTTAGGCTTTCTGTATATCTGTTTAATATAGCTTATCAAAGCAAACACTATTACTGCAATTCTTCTTCTCACTAACACAAATTAGACAAGCATGTGTCTGGGGTTATCCATTCTTAATCTGTGGACTAATAGCATCTATTCTGGCTAACACTCATAAAGCCAAGCAGTCTAACCAATGCTGGCTTATACTATTTGACAATATTACATTTAGATACATTAAGTTCTAACTCTTCCTGAAATCAGGCAGTAAATGGATATATTTATGTTGGCCATTATATATACAGTTATTCACATCAGCATTTAAAAGGGTAAACAATGCCTCTTTGTGTCAATAAAGACACTAAATCTTGTTATGAGATTTCCACAACACTTAAATGAGATAATGGTATCTAAATTGAAATAATGTTTTTTTGCTTGTATGGTGTCTTGAGAAATCTGAATCTCACAAATGAAAATAAACTAGCACATTGTCCTTTGAATTGATAATTTATAAGTTAGTAGACTTGCAATTCATGTGAATTTCTTTCCTTCTTCAGGGCTTTTGCCTGTATATTTCATGCTGCTCCATTTGGATGCATCTTAGTTTCTAAAAGTTTATGTGACACCCCTGCAGTTTCCCAGTAATCAAGGATCCTCAATCCTCACTACTAGCACTAGTGAGGGACATACACTTTGGGAGGATGACAAGTACAAACACAGTAAAATACAATTTCACAGTCAGTCTGGGGCTGGTTTCTGCAGCTTTCTCCAAATTCCCAATAAGATTCCCCACTGGCACAGCTATAGGGTTAAGATCTCAGCTGAGTGGCCAAGCTAAGACCCCCATAACCCTCTCTGTCTAGCCAGTGCTTTGTGTCCCTGTCCAAGTAGCTGACACACACATACTTTGAGATTTTATTTATATACAACACACAGACACTCCTGGGGAAGGCTGGCACAGGTTTAATAGCTATGTCCTATTCTGCCCAGACTATAAGGTAGTACCAGCTACAACCAACCACCCTTACCTATCTATAAGGCCCTTACCAAGAGGTGTCGAATCCTACTGTGTAATGTTACTATTATCCAAATGGTAAGTGTGACCCAGACTTTCAAGGCTATTTAGGAGTGGCATATACAGTGTCACTCAATATATATGCAAGTACTCTCAGAGTTTAAATATCTCTAAAATATCTCTAAACAAACCAGCTACAATTAAATGGTTTAAATATATTTAATAATAAATAACAAAAGAACAAGAAAATACTCAATAACACAACACAGTGTCTACAGTGTTCAGAATCACAGGAAATATTTTAAAACAGCAACATTGCAGGACAGTCTCAAATAAATACAGAAAATATCTAAACTAATCTTTACTATATTCCTATCTATATCTAAGAGAGATTACTGTACCCTGATTACTTAATATTAGCAAGGCAAGTGCTGATGAGAGGATGTTTCCAGGTCCAAAGACAAATATAAAATGAAAAGTCTCTGAGAGAGTTCCCAAATTAATATCAAAACATTACTGCTGGGTCAGCTGGGTGACATCACTCTTTGTCACATGCCTTCAGTTCCCAGGCTAGCAGAAAACAACATCTCTGTGCCAAAAGTACTTCACTCTCAGACGTGCAGCTGCTAGGAAGTCACAGAGCAATAAAATCACTTTATATTTGAAACCTAGTAATTATTTCTGTTTCAAGACAATAAGAAAAAGTTCTAGATCTAGACATCCTGTCTCCTTGCATTAATTAACTTTTATAGCACAATTGGAAATAATTTCAACTTATTTTCTTGAAGTTTTGCAAGTTATGTATGTTACAACTTCTACTATTAATATAGTTTATATACATTTCTGTTCTTTTCCAGTAGAGTACACTGTGGTTACATTCTTGAAGCTCAGTACATAACACACAGTTCTCTTACATTTGAAGGACAAGCATATGAATCATATTACTATTCACAAATGACATATGATTATTTATAAAAGTGCAGATATCTGGGCTGGCAGTGTCACATTTCTATATAAATCATATTAATATTTCCAAGTGACATATTAATTATTTACAAAATTCCAGATAGCTGGACTGGCGGTATTTCCCTGGTGTCCCATTTCTCCCTTCCCTGAAAACTCAAGTTAGTTTTTCAAGTGACCCCTGAGAAACATTGTTTGAGAGGATTGAGCCTATCTGAGAATACAGGGACTATATTACGTTATCGAACATTTACCTGTTTGAACCTCATATGGTCGACACCATATGATCGAACATGTAAATGTTCAAACGTTTCAATGGAAATCTTCGTACAGTGCAGAAATGGATGATTTCCATTGTCTGCACTGTAGTGCAATCTCACAGTTGGTATATTTAAAGAGCGGGGGTGTGGGGGGTGCACGGGGGCTTGCCCCCTGCTTAACCTTTCAGGTAGTTTTTTTTTCTGGGGTTTTGTTTGTTTTTTTTTTTTGATTTTCGAACATTTAAGAGTTTGAACATATGGTGTCGACCATATGGTGTTCGAACTTTTAAAAGTTCGATAATCTAATATAGACCTGGGAATACTTTACCCCATTCCCTGTCTTGAGATTCCAGCTGCCTTGGCATTGCTGACCCCAGTACCATGCTGCACTGTCCCATCATATGCCTGCATCCCTAGGATCCACCTTAGTTATTTGGGATTTTCCTAGCTGGCTCCCTGTAGCCATAGATCCCCCTCAGACTCCTCTTGCCTTGTACTGCAAATACTCAGCACAAGGGCCTCCCTATCATGGTAAGGTTTCATCATGTTAACATGGTACAATTTGCGCCCCTGCCTCATGCCTAGCAGTTCTACCACATAGTTAACATCACTGAGCTTCCTTACCACTGTGTAGGGTCCCTCCCAAGCTACCTGCAGCTTTTTGTGTCTGATAGGAATGAGAACCATTACCTGCTGCCCTACAGCACACTCTCTGGCTCAAGCATTCCTGTCATACCAGACCTTTTTCCTGCTTTTGGGTTTCTGTCAGGTTCTCCTGGGCCAAGCCCATGAATTCCCTGAGCCTTGTCCTAAGGTTTAGGAAGTATGCCACAACAGACTCCTTGTGGTATTCACACTCACCCTCCCACTCATCTCGAATCAAATGTAGAGGTCCCCTCACACTATGCCCATACAGCAACACAAAGGGTGAAAAACCTGTGGATTCCTGGGAACCTCTCTGTAAGCAAACAACAGATGGGGCAAATATTTGCCCCAGTCCCTCTTAAACTGGTCTGTAAATGCCTGTAGTATCATCTTGAGTGCAGAGTTTAACCTTTCAAAAAGACCATTAGCCTGGGGATGGTAGGGGGTGGTCTTTAGGTGCCCTACAGTACTTCCAGAGACAAGCCAGAAGGTCTGACATGAAATTGGCACCTCTGTCAGTCAGTATTTAACTTGGGAAACCTACCCTGCTGAAAATTTCTAACAAAGAATTTGCCACATTTTCTGCCTCAATATGCTGAGTGACATCACTTTTTGTCACATGCCTTCAGTTCCCAGGCTAATATAAACCAACATCTCTGTGTCAAAAATACTTATCTCTCAGCTGTGCAGCTGCTAGGAGGTCACAGAGCAATACAAATATTTTACATTTGAAACCTAGTAATTATTTCTGTTTCAAGACAATAGGAATAACTTCTAGCTCTAGACATTCTGTCTCCTTGCATTATCTAACTTTTATAGCACACTCGTAAACAATTTCAACTTATTTTCTTGAAGTTTTTGAAGTTAGCCCTGTATGTTCCTACTTCTACTATTAATATAGTTTATATACATTTATATTCTTTTCCAGTAGGGTACTCTGTGCATACATTCTTGAAGCTCAGTACATAACATATAGTTCTCTTACATTTGTAGGACAAGCATATAAATCATATTACTATTCACAAAGTTCATATGATTATTTACAAAAGTCCAGAAAGCTGGGCTGGCAGTATCACTCCCCAGTGACCATTAGTACAATTCAATATCATACATAAAAATAGATGCTATTATAAAAAAAATATTCCTTAAGTTTAATCGATTTGCCTTACTGAACATGCTTCCTTGGACTGGTCACATCATATGCCTCATAGTGACTTCAGCAATGATTTGCATCATTTTCCCACCATGGTACTTCATCTTCAAGACAAATATCACTCACAAAAAAGTTGTGGGGTTCAGGCTTCAGCAATGTCTTGGATTAGCACTGAAATTCACATAGCTATTGAAGAGAGGACCCTGTTTTAGGATTGGGAATCTTACAAATCTCCTACAGCCCATCTGTCTATAACGTTTACAGTATTGCAAGGAAACAAATGTATAAGTATCAGTCCAAGAAAAGCTGCCTTTATTTAAAGTCAAGCATCATTTATAAATAACCCAAAATGTATTGATGCAAAAGAAATAACATTACCAGAAGATCCAAAAAATCATCCTGAATAATTGATTTCACAGTGTATCTCTACACATAAATAATCAGATGCAGCGCAAAGCAAAAGCCAATCAATATTTCCTTGGCACCCATTTTCTCTCAAATCCTCTTCATAAAGTCATTACTCAAAGCAGCATCCCAGACTGTAGTCAACCAGTGTCTGGTGAAGTCTGGTAAAGTTTGCATTCATGTAATACTTTAATTTACATTCCACTCTGTCACATCATTAACACCTCACTGGAATGTCTTGCTTAATGATTGACATAAAGTTATAAAACAGAGAGAAACCACAACAACATGCAATAAAGACCTTCACTTTGATAGTTCCAGTGGTAGTAGTAGTAGTAGTAGCAGTAGTAGTAGTAGTAGTAGTAGTAGCAGTAGTAGTAGTAGTAGTAGTAGCAGTAGTAGTAGTAGTAGTAGTAGCAGTAGTAGTAGTAGTAGTAGTAGTAGCAGTAGTAGTAGTAGCAGTAGTAGTAGTAGTAGCAGTAGTAGTAGTAGTAGTAGTAGCAGTAGTAGTCATAGTAAAAATAACAGGGCAAATAAAAAAAAAAACTGAAGCAGTCTAAAATCTGTTGCCAATACAGGTAAGTCTATATGAACTGCAGAAAGAGGCAGTTCTGCATACATTGCATGTGCTGAAAAGAGTGCTCTTGACTAACATGAAAGACTAAAGCAATGATTATTTCATGAACTTCAATAGTACCCTGACCTAGGAAAGGGGTCCATTCCCATTGTGGTATTAGAAACCTTAAACATCTAAAGAAATTAAAAGGAGAACCTAGTTCCTCAGCTCACTTCTGCAAGCCTACATTCCTAAGACTTTACCTCCCTACCACCAAATAAAATGTGATTCTCTTAGACTGAAAACCCATTCATCACACATATCCAAAATATTAGACAAGATTGTTTTCATTCCACTCGAACAATATAAGAGAACCTTTCTTGCCTCACAATACCATGCTTTTGTAGTATGTACTTGACCATTTAATATTTACCATATTTGTCACTAGAACTTTCCCATATGGAATCTAGTATTTATGCTAGTATTATCTTTTCTGGCAACTAAACAACTTGCTGCTTCATATTGCCAAGAAATCAGCACTGGCTCTCCCTAAAAAAAGCTCAGTGATAACACAATTTCAGCTCAGTAACATTCTTAATTGCCACCCTTATTAACAGAATCATACACCTGAGTCATTATCCATATCTCTGATATTGAATGACTCTCAAAACTTATTTCTAGCCACTTCATTTCTCTTCCTCATTGTCTCTCATTCTTGCCTATCTGTCAGCATCTTTTTTTCCTGTACAAGTCACTACTTCTCTGTAGTTGACCCAAGGGTGTGCAGCTCTAGTCCATTTAATGTATACAAGATGTCTTTACATCAAAACTCAAGTCACAACCTTTTACCAAATCCAGTTGTTGCTGGCAAGAATTCTGGTTAATATGCTGAAGGTAGTCACAGCCTGACTCTGACATTACCTAAATGAAGATAGTCACAGCCTGACTCTGATATTACCTAATTGAAGATAATACCTGCCTGACTCTTACATTTCCTAAATGAAGACAATTACAGCTTACATCTGATATTACTTTACTGAAGTTAGTTGCAGCCTGACTGTGACATCACCTAACTGAAATTGGTCACAGGCTGACCTTGACATTACCTAAAGGAAGACAGTCAGAGTACTTCTCTGCAATCTTTCCAGCATATTTCATTCAGCTATTCATGTGGAGACTTGATCCATCCCCCATGATATACTTCCCAGTCTCGCTTTGTGTTTAGTCTACCGTTTTTCTGTTTTACTTTTTCCCTCACAGCTGATTTTTTGAATTATTCACTCAACCTTTCTTTAAAACAGTATTTGTCTGCTTCTTTCTGGTCTCTACTCACTGATAGCTCCTTTTGTCCCACCATCTACACTTCTTGGATGGAATGAAACTGCTGGGAAGCCCCTGATACATTTGTATGGTTGTAAAATGAATATGTACAAAAAGGATACCAAGCCTTCAAAATGCTCTACTCCCAATGACTTACAGTTCACAACCCCAGAATTAAAACATCATACTATTCCATATACACCTTATAATAAAACATATAGATAGAGCTATCTGTTTCAAAGGTTTGGAGAGTTTTCCTAGGCTAAACTTACCAAGCATAGAAACATTTTATTGTGCAGGATGTATACAGCTCAACCAAAAACTTGCAATTGTCTAGCAGTGGAACTAGGATTACACCACCTAGGCAAATCACCCTTGGCCTTTAAAAGAGATTGAAGTTTCCCCATCCAGATCCACAAAGTCAGAAATGATGTCCTTGAAGTGTAAGTACCAGAAAGCTTCTACAGAAACAAAATATGTGCCAAAGCTGCAGCCGAAGTAAAATCTCATTCCATAAGACTGTCATCCAAAGCTGCACTGCTATAAAAAGTGACACAAGAAGCGGCAGAGGTACTGTCTTTTACCTGTCCTCCTCCTTCTATGCCTCAGTATGTAGTAAAGAACCAGTGATGCCAAAAGTACAGACTGTTCACTAACATCACACTGGGAAAAGTCAGATGGTCTGACGATTGTCTGTGTTTATAGAAATCTGAAGTTCTGCTCCCACTTGGCAACATGTTTTCTGAAATGTTAATCATATGGACCTATAACACAGATTGAGTAAAAGTAAGATACTGCTCTAATTATCAAGGACTTGTGCAAGATCATGTGTACCCCTATGTGAACCAAAAGAAAACCCTTCTATAAATGCAAAATGTAGTTGAATCTTTCAAAAAAGTCATATACAGATGGCTGAAGTAAAACCACGTGCACTAAGGAAGCTCTTTATTGCATTCTTCACCCAGAGAGCCCTAGTAGGATAGTGCAGAGTCCTAACAAAGCACTTTCAAGGATGCCATTCTTTCCTGTCCTGGCTTCCTTTAGCTGCATCCACTTTTTTATACCTGTATATCTCAGGGCTGATGCCTTGAGTGACTAATTGCAGAACCTAAAATTTAACAACGGCTAAAATAAGATAATAAGGCTTTCTAGGAGTACATTAAAAGTGGCAAACAAGTAGAAATCAGGCAGCTACAAATATGCTGCATATCAGACATATATTAATTCAATGATAGCTATACTAAGGATCAAAATCCACAGCTTTTTGTTTCTCACAATGTTATGGGAAGGACTAAAACCATTAATATTGGGTTCAATAAATTAGGTGAGCATAATAATATTTTAGAGATTAATACTGAGACACATATTTCATAGGCAGAAATATGTTTCATTTGTATGAAAGACCACAAGTATAGTGATATATTGGAAGGAATATAATATATCCCAATTAATTTAATATGTGAAGAGATATGTGATATACTGAAATCATTAGTATGGAATTCAGATTTATTTTTTATAAATAAGATCTTAATATTAAGCTATCAATATTTAATGAACTAGCCCTTGAAGGGATGGTTGTATTTTGCCTGTTTAAGTCTATACAACATTTGTACTTTTTTTCTGGTGATTACAAAAATTGATAAAGGATAAAACAGAGACACAGATGATTTTTACTTACTCAAAGGTTACATCAGGATTTGAATTAGTATTAGAAAGTCTCATGATGAGAATCCAAATCTTAACAGCAAGTCTGAAACAAAATATTACAAAAAATGTCAATGAAGCTCAACTGTAGACAAAAACATGCATGTTCATGACAGTCCAGTGGCACAGAGAGATAAAGCCCTGACTACAGCCCAACCAGACATGGTTCTGTTAGCGACTTGGGTGACTGAAAGAACTGCAGGGAAGCAATGGGCATGCCCATCCAAGGTGGGAGGGCACTCATTGATAAAGTCTCTAAGGGGAGACATTGTCCAAACAGGGGAGTTGCCCTCGGATGTAATCAGTAAGTATGGGGGCGGGTGGCGAAAGGGAGTGGGAAGGTCATAAAAAAAAAATCCCCCTCCCCATGGAAGCACAGATGAGCAGAGTCACTCAGGACATCCTCAGGACTGCCTCCAGTGATAACAGAGTAAGTCCAGGGTGGTTGAAGTGTAGCTGGTAAACCTGGCATGGACAATGGGTACTGAGGGCTGGGCCAGTAAACATGAGGTCTGAGGGGACCAAAAAATATATGTTTATTGTATAGGGAAGCCTGAGCACCCACTATAAATCAAGGATTATTTATTTAAGACATTCCAGCTGTAAAATAAGAGTACAAATCTTAGAGCTGTAGCTACTAAAATGAAAGTTACAGCCATAAAATTCTCTGTGATGCTAAGCACAGAAGCTGAATGTAAATATCTACATTTCAAATAAAAAATGTCTATGAACATAGCATTAGCCACAAAACAGAATGATTTAAAAATGAAAGAAAACAGCCAGAACACAGCTATAGTAAATAAGCATCCCAACATATTTATGTAGATGAGTGTACTTTGATGACATTTAGAAAAATAAGTGGCAGAAAATATATTTAAAGAATTATCTTACACAAACATCAGCATGCATATGTCCTGCTCCTGTACAACAAATTAGCAGTGATTCCCAGCAGCTGTAGATAGCAAGAAAAAAGAGAACAGCAAATCTGTTATAAAACAAAAAGTCAACGTAAGTAATTTCTTTTTAAGTAATGGCATTGCATAGTAGCCATAATCCGTGGCTAGGTATGGTAAATGCTTGTTTACTCACGGCTAACATTTTTGTTTAGTCACTCATGCTTCATTCTCATGACCCAACCATGCCAGACTTGGGTAAATCAAGTATTACTTACATTTAGCAATGGATTATTGGTAAAATATACCCTAAGTAAAAAGGGATAAGAAAATGAGATCAAAAAGTCTAATGATGTGTCAAACACTGAATTAATTGCTGTGGTGTATACTACATAATTGTTTGCGCTTACAGATGATTTTACTAGCCACACAAATTATGCTACTACTTAGCAATGGTGGAGTCCAATTTGTTCCATATTGGTGGGGCCCCTCAGCCAAACCTCCTCCACCTACCACCCCAATCTTCCCAACAATCCTGACTTTATTGATTTAAGTTGATTTCAGATTATCAGGAATATGTTTTTTCCTGCATGTTAAATATAAAACAATGTGTTTATGTCTTGGTTTATATTTTTATCATAAGACGTGTTAAAAACAAGTAAACTACTGAACTCCTGTATTAGCCCCAGAGCCAAAATATTTTAGTTAATTTCTCATGATCTGCATAACTCACTGTGGCACTCAATAAAAGGCATGTTGGATAGGCCACTGAGGCCCTTTGATTACATTGTGCTTTATCAGGTTAGCACACCCTGGCATACCAGTAAACATATTCCCATACTCCTGTAGCACTGCCCAGATCACCTGAACCCTCCCCTACACACACACACACACACACACACACACACACACACACACACACACACACACGCACACGCACACACGTCTTCGTTTTTCCCTCTTTTTTGACATACACATCTCATGCTCAATAGTAGTAAATACTGTAAGTACTTTGTTTTATGTGGGAGGCTGGTATAATGTTAAGGTGTTTGCTTTCCAGACACAAGGTGCAGGGTTTGATCCGTACATAGGGAAAATGGCTAGTCATAAAATGGCCCCCAAGGGCACTTAGCCTTGTACTAATCTATGACTCCATGTATATTTTCTCCACAGTAACATATACTATATGATGTTATGCCTGTGTAAAGGTACTGTTGTTCCTGACTGAAATCGTCTATCACAACTACTTATGACTATATTCATTTATGCTACGTATTATCCTTATAATCTTATATCACATTTACTTATGATTATGTTCATTTATGCTATGTATTATCCTGATATACCTCTCTACATGCCTGCTATTACATTATCAATGTTGCAATGATATTGATTAAAGTCTATTGTTTCTTTTGATTGTACTTCTGTTATGTTGAACATGAAAATGGACTAGGTGGATCAGTGCTTTACCTTGGTTAAGAAACTTTAAATAAATAAATAAAAAATATTTCTCTAAGTTAAGTATTCTATGCACACCAGCTTGTTTGGGAGGTGCTGTAGACAGCAGCAGGAAGACAATGCTACTAAGAAGCAGGCTCCTTTTTAAAAACAAAACCTGCTAAAAAATCTTCTGACTCATTTCAGTCGCCAGCTGTCGTCCCCCATGTCTAGTGCCCTTTGATGCCAAGAAGTACTGGAGTAATCAATCACTGGGGCTGTGCTTCATGGTTGTGGGAAAATCGGGGGTCCAAAAATAACATGGACATTTTCTAGTTTCTGTTATCCATTCTCATTCCATATTACCTATTTCTTTCTTCATTCGCTTCTTCTCGTTGTCACCTGCACTTTCTCTGAAAGGCTAGAATTCCTTTCCTAGTTAATTCTCATTGGCTAGTTACAGCCAATGTATTTTCACAAAATCACATAAAACAGTTGAACTTCCTTAGAATACTCAACAATAATAATTGCAATAATCTCTGGTTTCTACTTAGAAATGGCGTTCCTCATACACTACTCCACTTATAACTTTTTTTGAAAGTTTATTTATTTATTTATTTTTAAACTAGATAAGTGGACTAAAACATTATCTTTTCCAGTCATATCACAGGTCATAAGGGCAAAGGTAAGGACTACATGTAGGGATAATTTAGAGCAGTTGCTAAGAAGCATGTTTTGGCAGTTTGGAGTGAATCTGAATGACTTAAGAAAACCCACATAGTTGCAAGGAGAACTTACAAAAATCAATACAGTTTGTTCTGCTTTTATAAAACAAATTCTCCCAAAACTCCTTCTCAATCCAGTCCAACTATTTTCTAGCTTTAAGTTTTTGCTTGCCCCCTAATTTGTATGTGACTTTTAACCTGTGATACTTTATGACTCAAATTGTTCTGTTACTGTTGTCACATGCTCAGCCAAGTGAATCTTTTTTCTAGCCTTTTCTGCCAACAACCACTCGGCACACACATACACACACCTCATGTTTTACCTTCCAGAAATTATTCTCCTCTCATCAATGAATGCAGTGAGCATTTTTCTGCAATAATTTTAAATTGGTAACATTTTGTCACAAGTCTTTGTGATCAGAAGTTACCTCTGATCATGGTATCTGTTATTATTAATGTGTAATTATTTATCTGTTGTTATTATTATTATTATTATTATTATTATTGTTTATTCTTCCTAGCATATGTTTTCATTCTGTCTGAGACTGACTATTTCACAGTTATCATTAACCCCTCATTGATAAGAGAAGCAAACGAAAGTAGAATACCTCCCTTATTAGTCTTCAAATTGAGTCTGCTCTTATTATCAGCTCCACTATGGGAAGATAGGTAGTGAACACACTAAGCCTTAGAAAAGATGTGAAGCTACAGTTACTAATAATACTGGATTAGCCACTTGTGCAGTGCATGATGGGAAAGGTCTGCTCCACAAGACTTGTAACTACTACAAGAGTAAGACTACCAGTTGGAAAATGCCTCAAACTTTGCTGTAGTGTCTTTCAGGCAAATGTATGGGCCACATAATGATCCTGTCATAACCTAATGCAGGCCCCCCTGAGTGAGTGGGACCCTATTGGGCCAATAGGCCACATTGACCTTAGACCAGCTCTGTTACTACTAAGGCAGATATATTACATTTACTTTAGTAACCCCAAATCAAGTATTTGATGATACTAGAAAAATATAATATCAGTTAAAAGCTTTGAACTGAGCTGACATGAGATTTACAACATTTAGACTGATTTCCTTGTTAAGCCGTTAACCATTTTTAGTGATGTTAGGAAAATGACTTGTAGGATGGAAGAGCACCATTCTAGTGTTAATACACAAACTATGCTGTCAATCATCCTCCTATTTTAATGTTACCACCGCTAACCATGATATTTGAAAAGTATATACATACATACAAATATTTCAAGCATGGGCGTTAATGTCTTTCTAGCTTGCCAATATACCAAAACACTTGTTCCAATAATGTGTCAAGGCTGTTCTTAAAAATATTTAAACTAGTACTTGCTTTAATGTAATTTGGTAGTCTGTTCCATGCATCAGCTACTCTGTCAGAGTACCACTTAGCACACTTCTCATTCCTACAGAATCTTCTACATAGATTGTCTGATGATTCTCTAGTACTTTTTGATAACCCCAAATATTCCCAGAGGTAGTTGTCTCTAAATGCCCTATATATCCGAATAAGCTCTCCTATTAAATATCTTTAAGAAACACTGTACAAGTTCAGATATTTTAGTATTTCATGATAACTTAAATGTTCACATCCATGGATGCCATTGGTGTATTTCTGCTGTACTCTTTCCACTTTACTCATGCTTGTTTTCTTATAGGGTTTCCATATTGTTATTCCATACTCACGTTTGGGTCTAATGTAACTAACAAACAATGACTTCATCATTTTTGATGTCCTAGACTTTATAAATCTTTCTATACAACATATATAGTTCTATAACTATCATTAACCAGTTGGTTGATATGACTAGAAACACTCATAGCTGGATCTACTCATAAACACAGGTCCTTAAATGAGTCTACAGTTTTAAACACTGTGTACTATATTAAATATTCACCTTTCAATTTATGTTTCCCAAATCTCATATGCTTAGTTTTTGATGTATTTATTAACATATTATTCTCCTGTGCCCAAATGGTCAATTTAGTCAAGTTATTTTGCAGACATGCCTTATCTGTAATGCATATAATCAGTTTACCCACTTTCAGGTCATCTGCATATAGACTGTAGAACACCTCATATGAAAAAGTTAGGTCTGAAAGCTACAATCTAAACAAGTAAGGGCCTAGAACAGAGCACTGTGGGACACCCCGACTGCAACCAAGGATTTCATCTGTCCAGTTGCTGTATGATACTTGCCATGTCCTATTTGTAAGCCATGCAGCTATCCATCTTATCAAGAGTATATCAATACCTAGTTGTTCTAATTTATTGATTAGTGTTTTGTGTGTGACCCTGTCAAATGTTGAAGTTAAAGCTATAAAAATTACATCACAGCATCATTTTTCATTCATTGCTGTTATTGTATTGTTATAGAACATCATGCTACAGGTGGCAATAGATCTGTTTTCAACATATGCATGCTGATATATGGTTTCAAGTCCGAACCTATCCAATGTTGACAATAAATTATCCAATATTACCTTCTCCATTATTTTTCCAGAACATGAAAGTAGATGTAAGGGTTTATATTACTCTGAGTTTGTCCTACTCCCCTTTTCAATAGATGTAATGGTACCATAAGTTCTTGCTGAAGTGTTCTCAGGTCATTGTTACTAATGCCATCTCGTCCCTGTGCTTTGTTTGGATCCATTTTGTGCAGATCTTTTTCAATGTAATCTGATTTGATTGCAGCATCTGAAATTACCTGGATGTCACTAGGACAACTTATCACCCCCTTTTGTGGAATTAAATGGTTTTGCATACGATTTTGTAAATGCATCTATAATATGTTGTGTCTGAAAGTAAATTTTAGAATCTGCACACAGTTTATCAAGTTGTATGTCTTCACTCCTTCCACATCATATGTATCTACAAAAAAGGTTTCCTATTTTGCTCAATATCTTTATCTACATTTTCTTCAAATTTTTCTTGATCTTGTCTCACACTATACTTAATCTGTTTATCCAGCTTGTTTATAGAATCATGGGAGGTTACTAGGCTAATGGTCCTGGGGACCTTACAAGCCTAGCCAAGAGTTTATCCCCAAAAAGAAACCTCAGTCAGCACCTGTCACCCCTGTTAGTGAGAGACACAGGTGGAACCCCTGGTACAAATTTGTGGTTTCCCATCCACTCATCAAGGTTGCATTTGAAGAGGGTCAGTGAGGTGCTCTGTTTGACATGTATAGGACGTCTATTCCAGAGACGGGCAGCCTCTTGGAAACAAACCTGTCTCTCCAGTAAGTTTTGTTGATGTCGCGTATTAGATTCAGATTTTTTGAGCGGATAATGCATAAGGAGTTAGACTTACAGATATGGAGCATCTCTAGTAGGGAATGGTCCAAGATTGCCTTGTAGTTGAGACACAGATCACCTCTGAGCAATCTGTACGATACCGAGTACAGTGATAGTGATTTGAGCCAGTCCACATAGGACAGGTGTTGGAGGCCTTGGATTCTCTTTGTGAGGTATTTCACTGGCTTTTCCAGTTGGTGCAGATGTTTGGAGAGGTACATACCAAATGGGACACTCAGTTATTGGTCTAATGAGGGAGGAGTATATGCAATCCCTTTACTTATGAGATGAACCAAGTAAAAGGCTTTTCTGACCATTGCAGCTACATGATGGTGAAATGTAAGCTTGTTATCAACCTGAATACACAGGTTGTGTGTTTAGGGGTTTGCTGTTTACTGTTATCATCTGCATATAGACTGTAGAACACCTCATATGAAAAAGTTAGGTCTGAAAGCTACAATCTAAACAAGTAAGGGCCTAGAACAGAGCACTGTGGGACACCCCGACTGCAACCAAGGATTTCATCTGTCCAGTTGCTGTATGATACTTGCCATGTCCTATTTGTAAGCCATGCAGCTATCCATCTTATCAAGAGTATATCAATACCTAGTTGTTCTAATTTATTGATGAGTGTTTTGTGTGTGACCCTGTCAAATGTTGAAGTTAAAGCTATAAAAATTACATCACAGCATCATTTTTCATTCATTGCTGTTATTGTATTGTTATAGAACATCATGCTACAGGTGGCAATAGATCTGTTTTCAACATATGCATGCTGATATATGGTTTCAAGTCCAAACCTATCCAATGTTGACAATAAATTATCCAATATTACCTTCTCCATTATTTTTCCAGAACATGAAAGTAGATGTAAGGGTTTATATTACTCTGAGTTTGTCCTACTCCCCTTTTCCTTAAAGCCAGGCTTAATAAATGCATGTCTCCAATCTTGAGGAATCCCCCTATATATATATATATATATAAATATATATATATATATATATATATATATATATATATATATATATATATATATATATATATATGTCCTAGTGAATAATAGATGTAATGGTACCATAAGTTCTTGCTGAAGTGTTCTCAGGTCATTGTTACTATCTCGTCCCTGTGCTTTGTTTGGATCCAGTTTGTGCAGATCTTTTTCAATGTAATCTGATTTGATTGCAGCATCTGAAATTACCTGGATGTCACTAGGACAACTTATCACCCCCTTTTGTGGAACTAAATGGTTTTGCATACGATTTTGTAAATGCATCTATAATATGTTGTGTCTGAAAGTAAATTTTAGAATCTGCACACAGTTTATCAAGTTGTATGTCTTCACTCCTTCCACATCATATGTATCTACAAAAAAGGTTTCCTATTTTGCTCAATATCTTTATCTACATTTTCTTCAAATTTTTCTTGATCTTGTCTCACACTATACTTAATCTGTTTATCCAGCTTGTTTATAGAATCATGGGAGGTTACTAGGCTAATGGTCCTGGGGCCCTTACAAGCCTAGCCAAGAGTTTATCCCCAAAAAGAAACCTCAGTCAGCACCTGTCACCCCTGTTAGTGAGAGACACAGGTGGAACCCCTGGTACAAATTTGTGGTTTCCCATCCACTCATCAAGGTTGCATTTGAAGAGGGTCAGTGAGGTGCTCTGTTTGACATGTATAGGACGTCTATTCCAGAGACGGGCAGCCTCTTGGAAACAAACCTGTCTCTCCAGTAAGTTTTGTTGATGTCGCGTATTAGATTCAGATTTTTTGAGCGGATAATGCATAAGGAGTTAGACTTACAGATATGGAGCATCTCTAGTAGGGAATGGTCCAAGATTGCCTTGTAGGTGAAACACAGATCACCTCTGAGCAATCTGTACGATACCGAGTACAGTGATAGTGATTTGAGCCAGTCCACATAGGACAGGTGTTGGAGGCCTTGGATTCTCTTTGTGAGGTATTTCACTGGCTTTTCCAGTTGGTGCAGATGTTTGGAGAGGTACATACCAAATGGGACACTCAGTTATTGGTCTAATGAGGGAGGAGTATATGCAATCCCTTTACTTATGAGATGAACCAAGTAAAAGGCTTTTCTGACCATTGCAGCTACATGATGGTGAAATGTAAGCTTGTTATCAACCTGAATACACAGGTTGTGTGTTTAGGGGTTTGCTGTTTACTGTTAATCAGTAGGGGTCATGTTTCTGCCAAATGGTATGATGATACATTTTTTACATTTAGCTTAAGGCCAGGCCTTTGGCACCAGTCATTAGTTGCTGTGACACCATCTTGCAAGGTGTTAACATCATTTGGGGAGTCAATGACAGCACCCAACTTACAGTCATCTGCAAACTTGGTCAGCCACAGGCCTTTTGTCTTTGCCCAGACTTCTGAGAAGTAGATGCCAAACAGTAGGATTCCCAGGACAGATCCCTGGAAAACTCCACTAGTGATAGGTCTGCTATCAGAGGTGGAGGTGCCTATTTTGACCTTGAGGGTCCTGTCGGTGATCCAGTTGGCCACCCATGCTTTTCAATGATGCCTGAGTGGGGGATTGTGTCATAGGCCTTAGCCAAGTCAAGGTAAGCTGTGTGTACTGACTTTCCTCATCCAGGGCCTTGGTGACAGTCTCAAAGAAGTCAACCAAGTTCAACAAGTAATATCTGCACTTGACGAATCCGAACTGGGTAGGGTCAAGTGATTGGAGATTGCCTATGTCTTTGTTTATGAGATCCATAATAATATGCTCCATGGCTTTACAGATCAGACTTGTCAAGCTAATGCAGTGATAGTTTCCAGGGTCAGTAGTGGCTTCACCTTTGTGCAAGGGGATGATAATGGCAGTTCTCCACTCTGCTGGAAAGAAGCCTGTACTTAGGCTGTGGTTGAATAGGGTGTTCAATGGTGAAGCCAGTTCTTGCTGGGGATGGTGCAGAATGCAGCCTGGGATACCATCAGGTCCAGTGGAAGCTGTGTTCTTTGCCTTGGATAGGGCCTTTAACACTTGATATATGGAGATGTAATGTGCAGGACAAGTATCGGGAATGTCAAAAGGGTCTTTGAGCCTATCTGCTGTCTGGTTGGCTAAGTCAGCAGGGTCAGTGTAACTGATACTGTTAAGTACTGATTCAGGTACTGATTCGGAACAAGCCTGGGCTTTGTCATGGAGGTTCCTGACATAACTAAAAAAGGCTTTGTGGTTTCCCTTTGTTTCAGAGGCTAGTTTTGATTCATAATTGGCTTTGGAGCTTTTCACTAGTGATCTAATTTGCTTGTTGAGGCTAAGGAGGAAGTTTTTCTAATTTGGAATTTGTTCCTTTTTACCTTTGGACAACAGTTTCTTCATTTTGGTGTAAAGCCTTTTGATAGAGGATGTCCACCAAACTGGTTTGTGTTTCCTTGAGGAGCAGGTTTTAGTTGTGTTGGGTATGGCTGAGTCCATGGAATTGTACAGGTGCTTGCATACTGCATTGGCATACTGTTCAGCATAGTCGTCAGCATCCCCTGAGGGGGGCGGTGGTGTGAAGCTATACAGATACCCTCCCTTAGGAGGTTGTAGTCAGCTTTTGAGAAGTTTTTTATTGGGGGGGTGGGGGGGATAAAAATTTCAAATGAGACAGTCTGATGATCTGATTTCACCAGAGAAGAACATACTATGGGAGTGCTGCAGTGGTCGCCCATGTCGGTGAGAACCAAGTCCAGAATCCTATCTCCATTTCAGGGGTGTGAGATTAGTTGCTCTACTGCATTAGAATTGATGAAGTCAAGGAATCGTCGAGTGAGTGCATTAGTGCAGAAATAGTTCACCCAGTCTATGGTGGGGTAGTTAATATCACCAAGGATGAGGGTGTCAGGCGATACCTTGATGGAGTCAAGTAGATCCAGGTAAGATGAGTGGGTGTCCTGAGTCATGGATGGGGGACTATAGCTGGCTATAACTTGTACAGGTGTCTTGCCAACTGTCAGTTGCACCTGGAGCAGTTCCAGTGCATCATGCTGGCAGAACAGACTGGAGGTGTGCCTGTCCTTAATGAAGATAGAGACTCCACCATCCTTAGTCTTCCCAACCTCATTTTGGGGTCAGAATGTGTGGAATGAGGTATAGCCTGGTAAGGCAGGGGTGCTCTCTGCAACCCTGAACCAAGTTTCTGTAACCGCACAGACATCGGCATCTTCCAGTGCAAAGAGTGCCTCTAGTGAGTGCATTTTTAGGTTAAAGCTCCTAACGTTTAGCAGCATGACCTTCAATTTGCTTTTAGACAGATCTTTTATGTTGGAGGATTTGTCTTTGGGAGATGGCCTAAAAAAGGCAGAATGGGGGAAGCAAGAGCCTTGGCCAGGATCCAGAATCCCAATGGAGGCAGGTGGAGGCCATCTCTAGCAAAGGAACGAGCCTTGTCAACCATGTCATCCCAGGCAGACAGATACTAGATCCCATTGGAATGACACCAGAAACTAAGCCAATTGTTGAAGTCAATTATTTTTTGTTGGTATTGTGGTAACATTCTCGGTGAAGCTAGGATGCTGCTTAGGGCTAGGGTCATACCTCCCTGGGACACATTTTCTGAGAGCTCAATCATGTCTCTCTTCATATAGTCCAGGAAGGTGCATCTCAAGTCATTCACACCAACATGGATAATGACAGTCATACTTGTACTTGTTGTGGAAAGACTTAAGTGCATGTGTAATGTGGCAGATTCTGGAACCAAATAGACATCTGACCGTGACCTTCTCCTTGTTGAGCCTGATGAGGAGGACATTGGTGTGTCTCACAATTGAGTCGCCAAAGACTAGTATGTTTGGCTTACTGTTATGCCTTATGGGCTGTGATGGTTTATTGTTTTGCCTTATGGGCTGTGTTTGTGAGACACTGGTGTGTTGTCTGCTATGTGTGATGTGTTTGGTGTTATGTGTGGAGTGTTTGTGAGTGTGTTTTGGAGGTCTCTGATGTTTAGGTAAATTTTTATTGAGGACCTTTACATAGGTGTGTGTGTGTGTGTGTGTGTGTGTGTGTGTGTGTGTGTGTGTGTGTGTGTGTGTGTGTGTGTGTGTGTGTGTGTGTGTGTGTGTTGTGCTTGGCTATGTGATGTGAGTGGTGTGATGTTGGTGCTAGCAATCTCGTTTTTGTCAGTAGTACTGACTGTGGTGCGAGAGAGCATGGATTCCAGGTTACTGATGTAGATTCATTTCTCACAAGTAGAAGAATTAAGTGCTAGGAGAAGAAGGATGTCAGTAAACATGAGGCAGTTGCTACACTGTCTATGTATGCCCATGTTGACCTGGCTGGCAGGAGAAACTGATGGAAATTGTACAGACATAATGTTCCAAATACTTGGGTGGACTTATGGAGAGAAGGTTTTGATAAGGGTTTGTCCACAAGAGTGTAGCCTGCAAAAACCTTAAATGTAAAGTGACTGGCCTGAAGCACAAGTGCTAACACCAAAACCAAGATGCTCAGAATAATAGATACATTTAATCAGGCTACTAACAAGCAGTAATAAATGCAGCAGAATAAAAGAACTTGAACACTTAAGAGCACACAGCTAAAGTGAGAAGAACACAATTACAGTAAAAGCAGGTACACAAAGTGTAATTTTTTTTTCTTTTTTTCTTTTTTTTTTCTTTTTCTGCTTTTTTTTTTTTTTTTTAAAGTGGAGAGGGACGAAACAGAAGATAGTTCAAGATTAAGAAACTAAGGGTGTTGTCCTTCCCAAATCCTCCCTCTGTACTCAGTAGACTGAGCTGATGAGATGTGACAGGGAGGTGTGCCCAAAATCAAAGACACAAGTGGGTAGTCCTTACCAAATGATGTCACTGTACTAAGTTGCATAAGCAAATGATATGGGAATGGGAGGAGTGACCAAAATCAAGTCTGCTATAACTTATTTCAGTTTTCAAAGTTGCAGTTTGACCTCTCTTCCATGTCTTATAGTTTTTGTCTCTCACCTTAATCAGATGTCTTGTTCCTATGGAAATATATCCCCCTGATGTTGTATACCTAGATGCTGATATTAACATTTTTTTTTTATTTTTTTGCATTCAAACAATTTCTCTGTTAAAACCTTCCACATTCCATCTCCAGTTTTTTCACTGAGAACCTCACTCCAGTTAGTTTTATATAGTCACTGTTTTGCTTCCATATAATATGTAATTGACCTTATGTGCATTGGTTTAGATTTCAGTTTGGCAGAATTATCTAGGAACAAATTAACCTTTATAACTCCATGATCACTGCACACCAATGGTGGTAAAACCTGACTTGAGGTAACAGTGATTTCTTTACGAACACAAACAATATATAGTATGTTCCATCCCCTGGTAGGTTTTTCTACAATCAACAGTAATTGTTGTTCCTGAATATACATTATGAATAATTATTAATGTTGTTGAATCAATATTATTCCAGCCTGTTTCTGGTTAATTTAAATCCCCAACTAATACCATTCTTTCCTCCTGTGTTTCTTGCAAGAAATGTATGAATTCCTTTAGGTCATCTGCACTTGCCTGTAGTGGTCTATACATTCCAACAATTGTTATATGTTCCAGGGTTATCTTTATTGTCACAGTTACACAGTTTATAGTATTGGTGTTACCAGTGAACATGTAATAATCACAGGTCTCATAACTATCTTTAATCCCTATCATACCACCTCCACCTGATTATTTGTTAGAATGTCTGTTACAGTATAAATATTTATCCCCTGACAGAACTAGTTTCCAGTCCATCCATCTATCTCCACCCCCTTTTTCCGATTTTTGCACATGGGGTTGGTGTGTGGCGTGAACAATGCAGTCATCTTGAGCCAAGGTTTACACTGGCTGGTGGCAGAAGTTCATCTGTACCCCTCGCTTGCACATACACTCACTCCTAGGGCCAATTAAGAGTGTCCAGTCCACCTTCTGTATGTCTTTGGAGTGTGAGAAGAAACCAGTGCACCGGGAGGAAACACATGTGACCGCAGAGAGAACATGCAGACTCTGTACAGAAGGCATCCCAGCCGAGAATTGAAAATTATTCTTTAACCATGTTTCCCAAACAATAGCAACATCAATCTTGTGGGAACGTAGCAAATTTTCAAATGAAAAAAACTTTATTATTAATGCTCCTAGCATTAACAGCCATCAAGGATGCATCAAATGTTGCTATCTGTGAATTGTTAAATTTTCGACCTGGCAAAAATCCTGCCTAGTGTTTGTCAAATATTGCAAGATATCTGCTGCAAAAATTCTCTTCCCTGATCTTGACAAATGCATGCCATCCTGCCTGAACACATGTCTGCCCAAAACTAGGCCTGGGTGCTCTACTCATTTCCATTTTTTAAAACAATATTTTTTCCATGTAGGTATTTACCCAAAAGGTGACCTGAGTATCCTTTCTATAGGTGATTTTTGAAAAAAACAGTACAAGCTATACTATCTAAGAGGGTGTCAGTTGCCTACTAACAGTCAGAGAATATTTGCAGATAAGATCATTTGTACCAACATGAATAAAAACAGATCCATACTTTCTTACATTAAGGTGTTCCAAGACATCTCTCACATCTTCTATTTTTGCTCCTGGCAAGAATAACACTATTCGAGTATCAATTCCTGTAATAACTGAATCTCCAATTACAAGAATATCTTTGCTGGCCAGCTCTGAAGAATCTTCAACTTCTAATACAGTAATATTTGCTCTATCAATTGTTGTAAAGGATAGATATTCATCACCATTAGTCTTATTAATCCCACTGTTTTCATTGTGTATTAAATTCTGATCCAGCTGGCATTGTAAATCCACAGCTTGAGCCATGTAGTCAACATCTGTCTTTCTCTTCTTTTTTCTTACAGTAATGTTCTTCAATCCTTCCACATTCAGTTTTGATTTCTTCCTTGACAATACCTCTTGCCTCTATTTTCTGCCTTCTCTTTTGGAAAAATGATGCCTTTTTTCTGTAGACTGAAGGTTTTCTGATAGAAAAATATTATTCCCTGTAACCTGTGTGTTACATAATAAAGCAGTACATAACAAAGCAGTGTCATTTTTAGTACATATTTCACTTTACAGACATTAATCAGTTTCTTTTTCTTCCTTTTTATTTGTTGTGAACTTCCTCATTTTCTGTTTGTGTTTCCTTCCAAACAATACAGATCCTTAGATTGCTGAATACTTACATCCAGAATTCCAAAGTTTTCAGGGCATCTTCTTGTTTCATAGGGGTTGAATGATCTTTACAGACAATAGATGCATCATTTCCTCAATGTGTCGTATTTGTTCTTTGCCTAACACTATTTATCTCACCACTCCAGTCATTAATATATGAAACAAGGGTTCTCCAAGCCATGCCAATTGCACAAGTGCACCCACCATCATTAAGTCTAAGGGGGGGAATTTAATAAAGCCTACGCATTTTTTTTCCCATGTAGGCATTGTGGTGCACTGCTAACATGGTTGCGAACATTTTTAGATTTAGTAAGCACTGCTGAGCAGCGCACACGAGCACACCGGCACGGAAATTCCATGGCATGTAAATCACCTCATAACCAAGTGAATCTTATGCAAATGAGGCTGGTAGAGTGATCCAGCAAGCAGATAGGCAGCTCTGCAGACCCCGTGTCAGTGTCCATAGTATACATGGAAAAATTCCATGTACCGGAATATAGACAATCAAAAGGGGCTGTAAAAAATGTCAATAGATGAGCAGAAATGGCATAGCATATATAGATATGAGTGAAGCTATCCTCTGTGTGTCTGACAAATTCAAGGAAATAAGTTAAATTAAATTTATTTTTTTAATACTTTGAGCATGTTTGTATGGCGCTCCACAGTGAGCAAATATGCCTTATAAAAAAATTTAAAAAAAACTGGAAGAAACAAAATTAATATTATGTGTCAGAGATGTATTGCAGGACCCTGCATGGAGTATCTACAATGACGCATTGGTGCTGTTGCTAACATGGTAGGGCTTTGAAGTGTGTAGTTTTTAGGCTATGAGCACGGATCTCTATGTAAATGAGGTGGAGTTACTGAATAGCACAAAGGTGTAATCATGTCCACATTTCCCCTTCATGTAGGCGGAGAACCATGTTGTTGTTTACAGAGGAGGTAGCTGATATGAGGGGAAGGTGTGTCCAATGACTTCTAAGCTTATTGCAGCCTGTTTGTATGCCATGCCATAGTACTGAGCATATCATTGCAGGGGTGTGTGTGCCCTGACTTCTAAGATTTGTTTAGCTAAGGGGGAGTGGGTTTTAGCGTGTTTGCATGGTGCACCACCATCGTGAGCGTGGAAGTCTGTGTGGGTGTGTACACTGACTACTAAGCATTGTTTACCTATAGGGGTGCATTTGCATGGCAGGCCACATTATTGATTGTATCTAAAACTCCAGTGACCTATTCATTAGTTTGACCTCTGCATAACTTAAACTAGGGCCATTAAATGACGTTAATGATATACTAGGCAGGTGGAATATATCATAGGTAGCCAATCACACAGTCAGCACCTACAGCAGAGCACTATAAAGTATGCATACACCCTACTATCTGATTTTCCTCCATAATCTGCACCATTGGAGTACAGACTTGGGAATTTTAACTGAAGAAATGCTAGAGGATGCTGCAGGTCTGCTACATATGTATGTGCTAGATGCTGAAGTCAGTGCTGCTTCTGACAATAAGCCTAGATATAGAAGGAGAAGAGTGTTTAGGCTCAGGGTAACCTTCCAGGAGCTACATGAGCTGGAGATTGTAGAGCGCTACAGGGTGGACAGGGACATACTACAAAAACTCACTGAGCTCTACCAATCTCAACTCAGACCCAGAGCCAACAGAGGGGAACCCATCCAAGTGGAAACAAAGGTATGTGTACCCCTTACGATACTAGCTACAGGTACTTTCCAAAGACCAACTGAAGAGATGATGGGGTTCTCACATTCATCTGCTTCCAGGATACTCCACCAGTTCCTGGATGCCATGCTACCACGTGCCAGTGAGCGCATTTATTTTCCCCTCACCCCTTAGGTGAGGGCCAGCAATATGCAACACTTCTACTGTGTAGCACACTGCCCTGAGGTACTGGGTGCCATAGATTGCACTCATGTACACATCAAGTCACCACCTGGTGAGGAGGGTAGAATCAAAGTCAACTGAAAGGGGTGCCACTCCATCAACTGCCAGGATGTGGGCAATGCCCAGGGGATTATCATGAATGTATATGCTGGCAGCCCTGGCAGTTATCATGACTTCCATATCTGGCATGCAACACAGCTACAACAGATGTTTGCTAGGGGGGACATCCCACATGGCCATTTACTGGGGGATGCTGGCTACACACACTGGAACCACGGATGATGACACCCATCAGAAATGTACACACACCCATTGAAGAATGCCATAATGAGGCACATGCACAGACTAGAAACATCACAAAGCATGTGTTTGGGCTTCTGAAGTCATGGTTTTGGTGCCTCAGTATATCTGGTGGAGCCCTGCAGTACTGTCCAGTCACATGTGCCCATATGTTCACAGTATGTGCCATGCTACACAATATGATCCTGTGGAAACAGCTGTAGGAGGATCAGCAAAGGGAAAGGATACACAGTCCCCCACCAGTGCCTATGTCACCGCAGCCACAGTCACAAGAGGACACAGAGGAAGAACTTCCTGATGATGTCCCTGCAGGCAGATCTAGGTGTGCCCAGTACATCCTGGCTTTGGCTAAGAGACAACGCATAGCACATTCAATGTATTGGCTGTGTACTGCTTGCATTACACAGAGTCAGCCCTGAACTACAGTCTTGTCAACTGCTGCATTTGCAAGGTAAGTCTCTAACCTACACACTACTTGTAAGGATTACTATAATATGGTATCGTATGTATGGATTTGCATCATTTATGCAAGGAAATATAGAGGGCTATGTGGACAAAGGTAACATCTACATGGGACTACAGGTACCCAGTCCAATAGTACAATAGTATGTGTTCCCTAATAATCACTTGGCCGCATGGTTGGAATATGCACTACATCAGTCAAGGGAGATTCACATGATATTTGGACTACTGCCTATCCCAGCAGATCATGTGCTGTTGTTCCCCCACCCCCAACACAGCAGTGTTCCCATATAACTTCTTTAACAGTAAGTTAGCAATGGTATATCAGCAGGCCAGGCAATCTCAGGGAAGTAACACAGAACTCAATCACACATTGTATGTCACATGTAATGCAGGAATAGCAATGTACATATTTATGCTGTTGATTGTGTGATGAATGACTCCACTATGTCTGGCAGCCTGTGTGGCTCAGTGGACTAGGGAAGTTAGCATGGGTGATGGTGTTGATGCTTCGAATCTGGAAGTAGGCACATCTTTTGCATGTGAGGTATTATTATGTTGGTGCTTTCACAGGCTGTCAGTCTGTGTGTGGTGTAAGATTATGAACCTCAATCACATATTAAGTACAGCAGACAGCTGGGGAATGCCATGGACATTTTGAATGACGTGCAGTACTGTAGAAATGGAGAGAGATATCAATGTCTGTAACATACCTCTTAACCTCTGTGCAAGAAATCTGTTCAAAGCCTGACAAAATGATGGGATAAAGGCCCACAAATAGGGGCATATGTCAAATACTGCTATCTTAAATGTGCAAAGTTGCTAAAATAACAGGGTTTGTTTCAACAGACATTTTTTTGAAAGATTTGAAGTGGGACACTCAAATGTATGTCGCTATTTAGTGACTTCAATCCTCAGTTCATCCAAGTGATTTGCCAGAAAACCACAACGTTTATGAAGAACAGACAAAAACTATGAGCAAAAACTATGGACATTCTGAAAAACTCTGGACAGTTGAGAGGTGTAGTCTGTAACACACAAAATCCCAGACTGGAGTACAGGTAGGTGTGGCCTGGAGTCACTTTATAAGTACTGACAGTCACACTGAGCATGCTCATACAGTTAAAAATGAGCATAATTCTGTTGCCTCATCATCAGACTGACCTGTTATGTATAGATATCTCTATCCCTACAGACATATACATATACATATCCATCTGACACTATCTCTCTTTCACATACATACTATATCGCTCACTATGTAGTGTCAAATAGACATATAACAATAAATATACCTATATATATATATCACATTGGTACATAGACTCACCCCATATATCTGCATAACACATATACATGTCATGCACACACACAGCTACATTTATATATACATCCCTGTTAATTACATAAATGTGTGTGTGGATGTCTCTATTGTCCTACATACCCTAATAATGGTGAGTAAATCTGCACTATTATACATCCATACTGTTGCTCAAAGGATCCAAAGTAAGGGTGCAACAGTACATAATCCAATTACCAATAGACCCCTGTGCCTGCTGGATGTCACCATATATAGAGACGCAGGAGAGTAGGTGGTGTAATGTATAATGTAGTCAATGCACACATGGAGAGGGCACAATGTTCCTGCCCACAGGTTTGCCCAACTACAAGCAGCCACATATGGCCATACTGGTAAATACACACACAGATATATGATAATAACAGTTATCCCTCTGCTAAGGTACTAGATACAGATAACAGTACTTAGCAATATCACTCTGCAGACCACATATGCTGTTCAACACAAGCCATGTTTATGTAAGGCACAAGTACTGTGCCTGCAATCACATATACAACAGACTCAACCTGTGGTACATGCAATAAATACTGTGATCTGTAGTGTGTAAGACTAGATAGGTAGGGGTTCTAATCTCACTCCAGGCTACTTGGTGTGTGTGTGTGTGTGTGTGTGTGTGTGTGTGTGTGTGTGTGTGTGTGTGTGTGTGTGTATATATATATATATATATATATATATATACTCCTGCAAAACAACTGTCATACCTTCATGAGCTATCCACTTGCAATGATTATACACTTTGTGACCCTGTAACTTGTTGCTGCCTTCCACACTGCCCTCTTCTACGAGGCCTGATGATGTCATCCACTTTAAGACTACCAGCTGATAGTGCAGCATCAAGAGTTAAGCCATGGTGTATGCATTTAATACTGTGATCTATAGTGTAAACAAACACAATATACAACATATAGTGTGTAAGACAAGATAGGTAGGGGTTCTAATCTCACTCCAAGCTATTTGATGTGCATGTGTGTCCCAATGGTATAAATATGATCATCTTGGTAAAAAAATAGGTAGGATTTTGCAGTATTTTATTTGGAGTGTGTGATGTGGCACCCCAAAGGACTGACCACAACAAGGCCTGCTGATTTCAGCAAGCATAATATGTCCTGAACTAATAGTACTAGCAGACATATGGTGTGCTGTGTGCATCAAGTACTATGATCTGTAGTGTGTACCATTACATAGGTAAGTGTTCTCATCTACATACAACCCGCATGCACTACATGTGTGTCTTGGCATGTCTTGTATGCAGTGGCTGGAAGTGGTGCTAGCCGCAATGTAGTCATGGTTGTGTGTAAGCCTTTTAGAGCATTGTACATCATGTTATGGGACCATAGGATATTTGAACCTCACTGGCATAATGGCCATACAGCCCTCACAATCATAGACATCTTTATACCCATAGTTACAGGATCAGCACATATTGCCTCAGTCTAAGAGGGACACATGGAGATGCCTTGCGTTGAGATAGCTGCCCAGCCAATCATACAGAAGCCATGTGGTGATGTAAACTGATGTGCTCTGTGTGCCATTAGGCAGGGTTCTGTTTCAAGGGTGTGTTTAAATCTGCTAGACAAAGCTCTCCCACAAGCATATAGTACCAATGTCACATACGAGATTAATGTCCTTACAGTGGGTTATCCTTCTACTATGGCTCTTACAGATAGGCAGCATACGCAGTAAAGCAGGGTCATACATTGCCCCATATGCAAGCCACAGATCACCTCTGCATAGTCTATATGCCACAGGTGACAAGGACACTCATTGCAGACTATCCCCATTGAACACATGCTGGAGACATGAAGTGACCTTGCGAGGGACCATACTGTTATGTGCAATTGCCAGTACTGCTTGGAAAGGTACATCACTAAATGGCCATTGCACTCAGATATTGGCATGCTGAGGGAAGAGTACTTGGAGGTTAGGAGCATGTCACTTACAGGTAACTGTGGCCTCAGCTATGGCATATGATTCCTGTCATACCACTTTAGAGACAGGGTGATCTGAGGCACATTAGGTGTAAACATGTGTGGCCAGGTATGTGTGCCCAGTTCAGTCACCCCTGAGTATATACATTACATGTTGCGACTGATGTGCAACTTACTAGGTACATAAGTCTAACTGATGGAACTAATACTACATATATATTTGCATGGAATTTATGGCCATTATTATGTCAACAGACATTTATTCTCAATATCCTCTTGCAGGATAGTGACATACCACAGAGACTGTACGAGTGCTCACAATTTGCAGGCATCAGCCAACATTGTTAGCCACAGTCAGTCAGTAGTCGCGTGTATTGTGGTTGGATGGATTCCAAGCAGTAGAGGACCCAGGACTGTGCACTGTTGAGCACTGCTGCTGACAGATCAGCTATTGGAGGTGGATGTCCTTATGTTGCGTATGTATGCCAGCAATAGGCCACTTAGTGACCCCTACAATAATAGTATCATGGATGCCAAAGGGGGTGCTTTGTAAATGTTGCCTGGGTAGGGGATATAGTCAGATGGCTTTGCTGGATCCAGGAGGCTGTGTGCCCTGATGTACCCTCCGCCAGGTCGATGGTGACTGCCTCGGAAATATCCACCACGTGTAACAGTCATGATCCCCCTGTTACACATCCAAACTGTGTACAGTCAACTGTGTGTAGAACACATATATGTGCGGTGATCAGCTCCATGATGATTGCCCCTACAGCTATACAGATATGGATACTCAGACAAAGAGGTGTATAGTTATGTCAGTCAGTGGGTGCACCACCTCTGTGCAAGGGTATAACAGTTGCCATTGTCCACTCAGCTGGTGAGCAGCCAGTAGTGTCGGTATGATTGCAAGAGTGTCCCAGTGGTGTTAATAATCCTTGTCACATCACATGTGGGATGCAGCCTGGAATGTTAGCATGTGCAATAGATGCTGTGTATCTTCCAGCAAGAGGCCAGTTATGAACTGCTCTGTAAATATGAAGTTATGGGACAGGTTGCAGGAATGTCATATGTCACATGTGGTGGGGACAAGGGAGTGTAGTTGACACAGACAGTCTGGGTGTACAGGTTGGGTATGAGTCAAGACCCATCACATGTGGCATCATGACAAATGAGGTCACCAACAATCTGGGCCTGTCTTTTGAGGTCACACATGTAACTACACTGTGCGTTGTGGATCTCCTTTGTGTGGGTGGCTACTTTTGTCACTTACTGTGTCTGCTCAACATCTCAACAACACTATGTGCTTCTTCTAGCTGAGGAGGCAGTGCCTCCATGTTATGGGAGGCACCCTCATACCAACTGTCACACACCACTATCCACCTGTTATCTACAGCCTGCTAATGACAGTTGTCCACAAGCCAGGTTTGCTGAGCCATGATGATCCTGTGTCCCTCCTGTCACATACACCCAAGTTCATGCTGTTATAATGCTGCTGACATAATGCATGCATGTAGAGATCTGCATACTTGCCTGTCCCATCTGAAGGGGGAGGTGCAGTCATGCTATGTCAACCATCCCACAGGAGGTAATAAATGGCTATCCTGACATATATGTCTGCATTGTCTGCAAGGTGGGGTGGTACATGCTGGTAGGTCTAAGGAGACAGATCTGTAGCCGGATCCCACAAGGGAGGACCTCACAATGGGGTGGGCTGTACTGGCCACCCATATTGGTAAAACATGATGCACTACATTGGTTCCCCATGTGGGGATGTCACGGCACTGTTGCAGGGCATTGCACGTAAGGACCTGGATCATCCTTTGGGCAAGTGAGCTTCAGCACAACTAATCAACACAGTGTATACATATTGCACTTCCCTAACATGTTCCCTAACATGTTTGTCTGTGCTCTGTACAGACACCTTGCATGACTCTCTTCCTGCAACATGTTGGAAGTAACTGCATGACTTACTTGCACAGATGACAACTAGCAGATAGTGCCAAGCAGTGACCCCAGATCTCTGAGTCATGTCACCTGAAATGCCATGATAGGAGTTAGCATAGATACCAGCACTGACACTGTTGTACACCTAGTGACACTGGACCAAACACTGTTACTTTTGCTCAAGGCCATATCATGCCTACTGACTGTAACTGGCGAAGCCCATTGACTGTTACACTATGCAATGGATGTCGGTCATATGTCTCACTCCACCAACCATGGCATGAGGAGGTATACAACAATATTAGGCCAGCAGGCCTTGCTGGAAACTGTGTATGTCATGTACAATGTGTTATGTCAGCTGGTGGATAGGCAAGTGTCTGATAATCATTCTCTGTGAAGATAGCAGTGGGAGACCTGTCCTGCAATAATGCTAGTCACCAGTGGGGTTCACCATCCTCCATTATTGGGGTACCCCATCTACCTATTCCCTCTCTGCAGTCACAGCCACTGTTAGTGCCCTCTGACTGAGTACATAAGCAGGTGATTACGTACTGAGAGCTGTCACAGACTCCCACACAGAAACAACAGTTATCCAGGATGGCCTAAGACACAGTCAGTTGTACTTTGAGCCACTGACAAAGACTAACTGCCAATGACTGCATAGTACTATCCCGTGGGACATCATTCACCCCTGCAAAATACTGTAGTGTCTGCACACCTCACATAGTTGAGCCATTGCACATGGAGTTATGGACACAGAGAGTAATGTAGCCTTTGGCTCTCACTGGTTGGTAAGATGTGGGAATGCATTCACTGTTGTGCCCCCTACACTAACAAGTTTGGGGTATAAATCCCAGACTGTTACTGCTATACTGAATGTGGCAATCATCACAGCTATGATTGTGTGTAATGGCACCCTTGCTATGTCACTACACAGGCATATTGTACAACTGAAGCAGCCACACAAGTTCCATGGTACACCAATACACAGCGTAGATAACATGTCCTATGGAGTTTGTGTCATGACTGTACAACTGTAGTTTGTCCCCTAAATGCTTTGGAGGGGATGTGTCTGGCTCCATCCAGGGAGGTGTCCTATTCCACTGTGTACCTGCTGCGTATCCATGACAGGACTAACACATGTCTCACCTGTTCTGCATGCCTATGACATCACTGTGGTATACATAGTACATGCTGGAAAGACAGGTATGTAACACAGACAGTACACTGTACATGAAATAGTCCCCACCATGCATGTGAAGAACACATCTGCTGTGACACAGCATGTGCAGGTTACAAAATGGGATGCAGAACATGACAATCATAATGGGTGTCAGGCAACTGTCTGTACTGGACACATGATATTTGTAGATATGTCATCTCCATCACCACAGTTTGTAGATGTGTGAGTTCCTAAAACCCTGTGACATTTGCCAAAGGTAGCAGACCTGTTCACAGATTAGGAATGCATGAGTACACTGAATGCTGTCATTGTCCTTGTTAGCCTGTTATACACATATGAACCTATGGAGCCATGCACTTATAGTGCTGGACTTTGCTGAAGACATATTTCTGCTGTGCTGACATGCCATCCTGTGCTGCTTTATTGCTGCTGTGTATCCATAGGTTACCCCAACAGACTCCTGAAACAGAAACAGAAACAGGTCCATGACACGCCTGTCATCATGTAACTATACAGCCATTACAACATCATACAACATAAGATACACAAAAGTATGTGGCGTACCCATGACAAATGCTAGCATACAGTATCTGTCATTAACCACAAAAGTGGCATGGCAAAACAACAATGCATTACACAAGTACATGTTAACTAATATAGTCACCCTGTGCATCAGACACATAGCTTCAGTTACCTGCATCGATGGCGAGGATGACAGGGATGTGGCACAGGTATCATCACTTCCACAGAGTGTTGTGTGGGGGTGCAGGAGACCTAGGTTGGCCCAAATGGTTGACAGCATGTGTGTGAGTCAGGAAGGGTATCAGGTAAGTGGACCATGGAAAGGTGCTGTGTAGGTCTGTAGGCGACCTGCATTTGACAGTGGTGTGTGAGTGTGTGCCTGAACACAGTCAAGCTCAGTGCTAGCTTTACATGTGTATCTGTTGGACAGCTTTGGACCATGCATGGTAGAGTTGAAAGTTCACCATCTCTGGCCCGGAACACGGGAACTGGCTCTGTTAGGAGTTGCACTGGCACCTCCATGCTCAAGGTCAGAAGCACTGCTAGTACATGACAGTGACTGCTGTCTGCTGGGACTGTGCCCCCCATGGGAATGCCCAGGACCATGAGTCCATTGACTGCCATGTTGTGGTGTGGACAGCACACTCCCCTCTGTAGTGCTGGATGTACTGCCACTACAGGAGTGTGATTGTGCATGGCCACATGGACTCTTAGCAGATAGGATTACTGACCTACATTCACAAGTCCAATCCCCTACTCCAACCACACATTCCAGTACAGACAATGTGCAATCCAAGACAGGCACTGTGTCAGCCCACCTTCTGTCCACTGCATCATTCAACTGATCCAGGGTATCCCCAATGCAGTGGAGGCAGTCACGGATGTCAGACTGTGCTGCATCCATATCCCTAAGCATACATCTGGTGTTCTGTTCAGAATGTGCCTGTGCCTCTATGACAGCCCAAAACATGCTCTAAGTGACCCATGATGCGACAACTGCAACAGGTGGTGGACAGACCACAGGCCTCCTACAAGCATCTCTGTCAATCCACCTGTGCAGGACCTTGCCAGCTCTCTCGCTATGGCCAGTGTCTACAATCACTGGAGCCATAGTTGCCATAATTTCATTTTCAATGTCCCCACCCTCTGATTGTCTAATATCTGTGGCCTCTGGGGACTGGGTATGTGTGGGCATACTGACTGTGAGCAGTGACAATGGAGGCAGAGGATGGATGTCTACCTCTGGGATAGATTTGGCCTCCAACACCTCCACCTTTGCCTCACTGTGACCACCATCATCATCACAGTCCAAACAAACACTTACATCAGGTTGTGTAGGGGACAGAGGCCCACCCAATGGTCACCTGTGATAATAAAGAAAAAAGTGGTACATATATACCTGAAATACTGTGTAAGAAAAATCCACCAATATGCAAAATAACAAAGACCCACAACTGGATTAGCGGCCGAATTTTTCTTCTCTCCTTTTGTCCAAAATATATTTTCTCAGAACAAAATACACATTCAACTCAAGACCTTTATAACAATCACTTCAAGTAAATCAAACAAAACATGGACAGTACCTTTAATTAAGCAATATGACCCTGTACTTGATAAAACAACACATAAAAACCCAGTACACCTATTTTAACAAATATATCAAAATACACGTTTCGCTGCCTAATTTAATGTCCTTTCAACCTTTTGTGTTTTAAAAGGCATTTTAGAGCAAATGCCTCATTTAAACCAGGAGGCTTATCTTTTCTTAACTGTCACTACCAAAGTGTTCTATTTGTTCAACTACACTCCTGTGATTACCCCCTCTAAGATCCTTATGCACCTGTTCCAGAATGGAAAATAAAAACATTCTACCCTGTTTACACACATTATGTTTAAACAGGGCATTAGTCTGGTCCTTAACTTTAATAGACTACAAATGTTCCTTAACAAAACAGTGTCATGCTTACCAGGAGCAGGACCACAGCCTTGGACAATACCTGATGGACCTGTGAAAAGTCGAGGGTGAGGTAATGTCAGTATGAATGCATGTTGCAACATGACAAGTTAATACGTCCATATAGCTCATATTTACAGTACCTGCTGTGTTACTGGTTGTATTGTTCACAACCTCAGTATGAGAGTACAACTGAGGTGAAATCCCCCCCCCCAAAAAAACTAAGACCTGACACCCATATAAAATTATGTACAGCCTGACACACTGACTGCTACAGTAATTACAATGCTGATCACAGTAGGCCTACCTGCACACTCCTCTGCTGTGGAAACGGTGGCACCCACCTCCACGATGTATGGTGTGATGGATGTCTGGGAGCTGTTGTACGTGCCTTAGTTTGCCAGGAATTCGTCAGCGGTTGTGAGTGGCTGTTCTGCTGCAGGCCTTCCACCTGTGATGGCACGATTCCTGAATACATCTGCTGCCCTTCTCGTGCAGCATTGATAATGTCCATTGCACAGTGTTGAACCTGCTCATATGTCCTGCTCAGATAGCCCATGCAATTCACATCATGGACAAGGTCTGCCTACAGTGCAGCCTGCTGTTCCCTGTTTTGCCTCCTCCTGGACAGTAGAATGTGATGATGTTGTCTAGTATAATTTCATTTTCCACACCAGAGAAGGGCACATGGTGTCTATGATACATAATTCCTGAAAGACAACAAAAGGGGAACACATTACAGGATCACATATGTGGAAGTACACTATGTAGGCATACAGCAAAGACAAAATGGCTGTCACTATCCACTGCTTGCTCACACATGTAATACTCTGCAGTGTTCAAGCATACTAAATGTATGGATACAACTGAGATAGTAGCAATAGTCAGGTATTCCAATGTGTGCCATGACAGATACTGCTGTATGATCATACACCCAACACTTGGGTCTACTGTGGTGTGTCCCCTACAGGCAACCCCCCCCTCCGATAATACATCATAGGAACAGTGCCACACAATTAGCAGTGTGCTATTACAACCACTATAAAGGGACAGTCCAACAAGACCAATGTGCCATAATGAAAACAGACAATGCACCCTTGATTTACATCCTGTGTAGGTGTAAGACAGCAGGAGATTAATGACATGTCATTATCACAGGTCTACAACAGGCTTAATGCTGTATTCTGTATTCCTGCATTTCTATTCACCCATCTGCATACTGTAGTACAGAAAATCAGTTACATACCTGATAGACTGCAGTGCACCTCTTTTGTTATGTGGTGATAGTAAAGTTTTCACAAAAGAGTGCTTTGTGTGAGGAAAGTCTCATACAGACTGGTTGTCCATATCCAGCTGCTTGCCCTTTAAACATGCTTCTCATCAGCAGATTGCCTATAAAGCAATATGTGAGTCTGAAATGCTAATTGGAGCTAACACAGCTGTTTTGCACTATCATCAACCAATGACATGCAACCACTGTACAATATATAAGGTCTTCATGTAGATTAGGGCCATTTTCTGATATGTTGTGCTGGACATTACTGGGGTGAGGAGACCACATCGTAGCAGAGGGTAGGTCTGTAGCAGAAACCTTACCATAGAGATGTGTGTGCTGCAGGCTGCAGCTGGTAATAGACATAGGCAGAGAGTGTGAACACTTTGGAGTACAAGAACCTGTAGGAGTAACTGTGGGAGCTATGTCAATCCTGCTATTGAGGCATAGCCAGAGTGAGGCTACCCTTTCCACTCCAAATAAGGCATGTGTTTAAGGTAAGTATGTTAGGCAACAGTATCATGAGCAGAGTACTAGGCAACATGTTTGGTATGTCCTTGGGTAAGGTGGGGTATAAATAGAAGAATACGTCCACCATTTGGGCAACTGCCGGGCCATGTGTTACTGCCTGGTACTAATTTGCAGCATGTATGAGGACAGGTCTTGTTACAAGTAGGGACTTCTAATGTGTATGGTAGCTGTGCAACTGTAATAATCTGCACAGTGACTTTGGAAGGATTGTGTGGTGCACTGCGATATTAGTGGCCCTCATTTGCAGTACTTGTGTTGACAGTCTGTTAGAATGCATATTAATGCATGATGTGACACTTTATGCACATATAGTTTTGGTATAGCGATATGTGAAGTGTGTTCCTACCTGCAGGCCTATGAAAAGCAGACATGCCATTTGAAATGCATTGTGTGGATAAAGAGTGCATGACTCAGTCATTAATTGTTGCCTTCACAATACTGTAAATTTACTTCTACACATCACTGGATTTGAACCTAGGACTGTGTGTGGCAAAATATATGGGTTGCAAGGCAATTAATAGACTGAGCTACTGAGTTACTGCTTCAGCAGGTGTATTTGCAAGATATATTTGCTCACATACAGGCTGTGACATACATTTTCTACATCTATCAGTTTGTTTATGGTTTTATATGGAAGTATGTATGCACCAAGCATACCGCTCAACCTCTTAGTACAGGACGAGACCATCACTACTGCATACATAAAAGTTCCAAGGTTTTATTAAAAGAAATGAGCGCTTTCATGTGCTAAACCCTGCACGCTTCTTCAGATTTCACTTTACCAATTGGTACACAGTTCTTAAATACTATCTAAATCATTTTAATTAGCATCAATCAAGCAATAATCAAATAAATCAAGTAATTCAAATAGCCATAGTAACTGTTAAACATTCAGGCAGCTACTTAAACATACTGCTAACCTAGGCTATACATAACAAAACACTATACTAATAAATGCTAAAACTTAATATAATATAATAGAATATGCATAAAACAAATATTGCATATAATAAATATATATATAATGTATATAGTAAATATGTGATAAAAATATATACATGAAACATAAAAATAATAAAAAATTCTTATGAACATTAAATAAATTCATTTAAAAATTATTGAATATGAATTAAAAAGCAAAACATATAAATAATTATTCAGATCACATTTTTGAATTTAGGGTATTACAGATAGTAAATAAAAATAAGAGAGGGGGGAATAACAAGAACTATCTAGAATCTATTGAACTATGTTGGATTTTTAAACTACGAGCACATTTAGAACCAGGCCTAAATCAATTTGTCAGTATCAAGCCGGTGTTGGTTGCCCGCAAATATTAAGCTATTTAATTAAATTCATATTCAGTAATTTTTACATGAATTTATTTAATGTTCATAAGAATTTTTTATTATTTTTATGTTTCATGTATATATTTTTATCACATATTTACTATATACATTATATATATATTTATTATATGTAATATTTGTTTTATGCATATTCTATTATATTATATTAAGTTTTAATATTTATTAGTATAGTGTTTTGTTATGTATAGCCTAGGTTAGCAGTATGTTTAAGTAGCTGCCTGAATGTTTAACAGTTACTATGGTTATTTGAATTACTTGATTTATTTGATTATTGCTTGATTGATGCTAATTAAAATGATTTAGATAGTATTTAAGAACTGTGTACCAATTAGTAAAGTGAAATCTGAAGAAGCGTGCAGGGTTTAGCACGTGAAAGCTCTCATTTCTTTCAATAAAACCTTGGAACTTTTATGTATGCATTAGTGGTGGTTTCGTCCTGTATTTTTGCTATTGTTTGGTTCTTCCTCTGGAACTGGGACCTCTGGATAGCAGCCGTACCTTGTTTTATTTCAACCTCTTAGTACAAAAAAATCTGGATAAAGCCTAAAATAATGGGGAGACAAAAGCCCAAAAATAGGGACAGATTTTAAATATTGCTCTTATAAACTTAAAAATGTTGCTAGAATAACAGGATTTGTCTTAGCATACATTTTTCATGAAGAATATGTAGTCTGAAACACAAATGTGTATTATTATTTAGTGATTTAAATCCTCAAATCATCCCAGTGATTTTCCAGAAATTCACACATTTTATGAGGAACAGAGCAAAAATACTAGGTAAAAATCTGGACATTCTGCAAAAATCTGTACAGTTGAGAGGTATGGCACCAGGGTCCCAGTTGAACATTTATTTTGCCATTAATGCCTTAGCTAGTGTCTTTCTATATGTTGCTGCTGAAGGGACATTCACCTGCTATCACATGCCTCACTTCCATCCATTATCATGTCTTTGGCTTTCTAGTGGTGCACTATTGCACCAGAGTCCACGTTACACTCCCATTTTTACTCTTTTTAATTCAGTTACATTTTAATCAAGTTTGCGCGGCATGGCTTGCAGCTCTGCTGAAACATGCTTAATAATAGTAACTGGCAATTACTATTTTTTCTTTAAAACACCTGTGTTAAGTAAGAGTTATGTGGTGTGGCAGGCTAATGCAGTGGTCTTCAGGTGTGATGGGCTTGGGTTCGAAATATTGGATAGGTTTTTATTTTGTAAGAGCGTATTACAAGTTTAAAAACACATATAGTCACTATAGCTCTATTTAGCTGAGCTTAGCAAAGCTGCACAATGCGGTGCACCACACAGCAACAAGCTAAAATATATAAAGAAAAGAAAAATTGAGAGATAGGAAAGTGGTGAAATGGGGTGCAAGTGAGGGGGACATAGGGAAAGGCAGGTAGGGATGTGCAGGAAGGGTGTAGGAAAGAACCATAGCTCTCCATTTCTTGTACGGCAACAACTGTGCACTTTGACAGAATTTGTACATGACTTTGAACTCTCAACCCCACAGAGAGGGATGAGGACAACATAACTGCATTGTCAAGCTAATTGGACCAAATTACTTCTGTCCACTGGACATGTGTACAAAATGGAGAGCTATGTATGGGACGACTTTATTGGGTACATGAATGTGGAATGTTGGGGAAGGGCCATAGGTATGTGTGGGACAGGTAAGTTGGGTAGGAGAGGATGGATTTGCAGACAGACAAGACAGCAGACAGGGGAGGGGTGTGACACATGAGGGGGGTGAACACCTTGGATAGGGAGGGTGTTGTGGAATCCAAGCCCCATGTGCCCCCAGACAGCAGCAGCATGACTCACATCCCCACCCATGGGACTTTCAGCACTGCTCCTTCACTGCCCCAAGAGTGGCAGTGCTGGTGGCTGGGCACCAGGGCAAGGCTTCCTCACCAGGTCAGCCAGCATGCCCTCAATCTGGTGCAGGCAGTGGTCAAACCCATGGTAGACTATCCTGCACACCAAGACTGGCAGCTCATCCCGGGTGACAACACCCACCTCCACTATCATTCCCAGGGGGTGCCAGGCCCTGTCCTGTGGGGTGGTACTACCCAGCACTGAAGTTAGTGCAGGGGCAGCAGAGGAGGCACATCCCAGACATGCTGGGACCCGGTGCCATGGCCAGTTGAGGCAAGGTAGGGGGATCATCCAGAACAGCCTACCTTGACATGCTATGATGAATGAGGTACAGCAATATGTTAAGGTTAGTAATGACCAAACCATTTTAGTGTTAACAGAATGGAACATCATTTACATTCATCCACATACATATTAATATGTATTATATGTAACACAACATTAAATAACATAACAGTCAGTATGGTAACAACATGCCAGTAAGAAGTAAACCAGAAGGGCAACAAAATAGCTAGTTTAACAAAGTATGCTAATAGTGAACCATAATAACACATAACAATATTACATCACATTTTGCAAAAATATAGTTAAACAACATTTGTTAATATTAAATTGTAATAATAAATAACAATAATAAATAAAAGAAGATAAGGGGTGGGGAGAGAGAGAGAGAGAAAAAACAATCCATTACTGACAATGCAGACTATTTCCCTGACAACAATGACACTAAATACTCTACAGGCATGTAATGTCAGTTCGGAGTACAGTAACTACAATTCCCCTATAGCTGATGTAGCACGTACATAACTCTCAAGCTGTAAGCATAGGTCAGTATGGGTCAAGCAATAACAAATGCTGGTACACTACTACACAGAACACTTTCACATAATGTGGACTTCTATAACTACCAAGGTGTTCTGTAAGCAGATTTGGTAATACATTACATTCCAGGTAATCATTTTTCTGTTAATCCTCTGACAGATGGATTAGGCAAATTTAATTACATTGCATGAAATTGTGACACTTGAGAGGCATGTTTGTGTACACTGCATAATCTAGACATCTGTCATACCTTAGTTGGCAGGCATGAGAATAGAACTCAATAGCTGTGATTGCAGGGACATATGCAAAACATTTAACTTTATCTGTATTGCTGATAACTGTCTGTGAAATGTTAACATAATCATATCTGCTCATAACATGGGCTACCTCACCTATATACCTTTTGTACCTGGAGTGGAAGAAAAAGACAGCATTATACGTCTGAATTTGTTTTGCATTCCAGAACTATTACAGTGCTATACTTGACTGCAGTGACAGTAGAACACACATGCATGGAATATGGCCATAATGCATTTATTAAAATAGGTTTCTGTAGGACTTAACAATGCTGCTTAACACATTATTGGTATTGCTGATAAATGTCTGTGAAATCCACACAATATCTGCCCATAGACTGGGCTACCTCAGCCATATACACTACCTTTATTACTTGTAGTGGGAGGAACAGAGAGCATTATGTGACTGATATTGGCCTGGAGACAGCCTTGGACCATATCATGCGTTAAATGATACAGTTTGCAGAGCAGACCATTACCTTTGCATTCTACAGCTACTGCAGTGTTACACTTGACTGCAGCAACCTTACCATAGACAAGTAATGTGTAAAGCTCTACCGCAATGGTTATGACAATACAATCCTGCTGTACACCATTTTGCTTACTGTTATTGGTATTGTTTATTGCAATACAGTTGTTATTGTTCATTTACTTCACTACAGCTCTACTTGCCCATTTATTGCACTACAGTTTTTATGGTGTATACTTTATTGCAGTAAATGATTTACTCTTTCTTGCTTATTGCACTACAGTTAGCATAATAAATCTGTACATAACACATTCATGGTGCAACCTGCCAAGGAGCGTGGCATGGGACTTGACATTGCGAGCCCTTTCAGCTGCAGCTGTTGGGAGAGAAGCACATCATTATGCATATCAGTTTTGCAGACATTCAGCTTGCATATTGGTAAAACAGGAAAACATAATTACATATTTGTTTGGCATTCCCAGCTCTAGCTTCTTGGACCCAGGTGTCCAAGGTTTCCCTCTTTCTCCTTTTCAGGTACTCATAATGGTGATGACACTTTTCACCTGTGTGGTGGATACCAGTAACACTGGTGAGTTCCCTGGCCAACCCATCCCCGGCCTCCACCTTACACTTCGAGCCCTGGTAACCACCCTGCAACAGCCTAGGTTCATGATTTTTCACCAGGAGCCCAACAAAGACCCTGGACTACTGAACACCAAATCTCTGCTCCTGAAAGCGCACACCTTCACTAATGCCACCTCCCATATCCACATTCTATTAGACTCAAAGGAATTATGCAGAATTCTCACCTCTTGCTCTTAATATAGGCAGTTTTCCCAACCTTACACATCATTGAACAACATTCAAAAAAGTGCCACCATGCTTAGCAGTTCTCAAACCAGCTAAGCACAGTTAAACAGTGAGAAAACTCGCACAATCGAGGTTTTACCTAACCTTAGCACCATGCAAACAAAACTAACCATTAGCTTGTTTAAGCAGAAATAAATAAACCCAGACATAAATAATTAATGACATTGAGTTTCTATTTTTAGATGTCTAGCACAGACAGCAATTAAAAAAATAGAAAAAAACAATAAATATTTAAAATTACAAAAATATGTAATTATGATAATTAATGACATCCAGTTTCTATTTTTAGATGTCTGGCAGGTGTCAGCTCTCTGTGTGTGAGCACAGCTTGGCATTACTGAGTATTGCACTGCACAAACATGCAAAAAACAGAAAAAAAATTAAAATCAAATATTACACATTTGACCTACTTCACAGAGGTTCAACAGTAGCAGGGAGCAATACAGGCAATCCACAACCACGGTTAGCCTCTACACTTCTCCCTACACTGATTCAATAACTCTGTTCATATCCTGTCCTTCAGCAGTGCACCATCATTAATATGCATGGCGTGCTGCTGAGGGGGAACAGTGGTCATGTACATGGATACATTCCGTGTAGGCTCTGCATGGAGCCTACATGGATTTTATTAAATCCTGGGGTAGATTTACTTCTAACAATGATAAGCAAATCATCCAACCTTTAATATGAGGAACACAGATGACCGGTGTTATCAGCTGTTACCTTTAAATATGCATAGCATTTATTACACTTTACAAGATATTTGTGCATTAGCAAATAATTCATTGCATACTCATTTAAGGAAGCCATATTCATCTTCAAATGAATAAAATATTGTAAAAGAAAAGACTAATCAAAGTCAGTAACCACAGAATTCAAAGAGGACTTAAATCAATTTCTATGACAAAAAGCACACGCACAATATACAACTAAATAATAATGTAAGTTCAATAAAGTTGTTCTAACCATACAAGTTCTGCAAGTGAGATAAAAGCTGTAATTCCTTTACATCGAGCAACCCCCCCCCCCCCCCCCGTTTACCACCACACATCCTGAACTTGTATATAGGAATTCTGCATCATACTTTGGAGAAAATGGAATATTTTGAGAAATGGCAATGTTAGACTTAACATATATAAATCTATATGTTGGTCATTCAGTCCCACTATTTTAGGGCTTGCATTAATGAGATCTGGAATATGAAATGATTACCAGGTGTTGTACTTTATCCATTCATGACTTATATTGCCATTATGTAAAAGTCAGACAAAAAAAACTAGTAGTATAGTATTTACCATTTAAATTTCCAGTGGAGTTTTAGATGTTAATAAATCACAGTGTTGCTGTCCATTTTATACTATCATTATTGTTCATAGAGTTTGCAGTAATATACTGCCAATAAAGGTTTCACAGATTTCATATGGCTATTTTGCAGTTTGTCTCATCTTCACCTTAATTACTTCATTATTATAAGTTGTATTTAGTAGTTAGTAATACATCATATAAGACAGAATGAAGTGAACAGTAACTATATTAGGTCTACCATAAGCCCTTGCATGCCCTTGGCATGTGACACACTTCCGCACTGCTACTCATTCATTTCAGCGTGTGCTCTAACTCCCACTGACTCAGTCTCTCTTAGCTAAGCACCTTTTACAATGCCAAACCAGAACCTTGATCCTAACTCTGAAATGTCCCACCCAGTTCCTAAACCTAAAGTCCCTGATCCCTAAACCAAAGACTCCCTTTCCCCCTCCCTAATACAGAAGTCATTGATCACTCACTAAACCTGAAATCCCCTTTCCCCTCCCTATACATAAAATCCTCCTCCATGCTCTCCTTCCCAATGTACCCAGCCCATGATCACTTTGTTGCCTAGCATCTCAGAAGTTGGAATTACTGTGCAATAGCTGATTGGCTGAACTCATATTGGAGTTTGAGCATAAACAACTGCCTGCACAGGCTGCAAGATAATTGAGTCCCTGGTATCAAGAAACTTGTCTTCAGGCACATGGGATTCAAGCTCTTATAGTGTTCCCAACTATATTTTATCAGATACTGTATACTGTCATAGTGCTACAGTAGCATAGAGGTTAGCTGGTTAGCCTTGCTGTCTAACAGTGTATTGTTCTCCAATTTGTTTCTCAGCTTGGGTGCCTTCAATTTGAAATCTGTGCACCTTTCCTGTATGCACGTATGTTTGTGTAGCATGATCCAGGTTCATACCAAATCTCAAAGACATGCTGTTGATAAATAGGTATTCCTATAAATTTTCTATATCTGTTTATGCCATATGAGAGTGGCTGTGTTTGAATCTGCTTGTGTTATCAAATGTTACTGTTTGTTTTTGTATAACATTAGCTTTTCTAACTTCTGCCATCCCTTTTTAGCTCCTAGCCCTAGTTCATGCTACTTGCAGTACTCTTAAAGTGCAAACTTGCACATTACAGTTCAGAAGAAATATGAGAAAAAAGTTGCTTGCCTGTGTTTTAGAACAGCCCAGCAAATTACAAAGCACTCATTAAGATTCACGCTGTTATCCCTTCTACCTCATCATTCCATCATACTTAACTAAAAAAATGAGGTATGGAGCTATTCACAGCACATCTGGGCTGTGAGATATTACAGCCAGTAAAATAAAGTTTACTGCTTGAGAATAAACTGTGGTCTCCATCCCCTACCTACTGCTGGGATCCTGAGTCACACTGGTTACAGAATTAAACCAACCAACCAGTGATACCCTGTTTCATAGCTGAGTTCAAATTATTATGGTTTTGTTACAGAATAAAGGAACTGCATATTTATTTATGCAGAGATCTATGAGTCAGTCAGCTGCAGATACAAACAGACTAATTTATAAGTGCTCCCTGTAACTGTTGCAAGAAGTTAGATTGTGGAACTGACCTTCCACATATGGGAATCAAGCCAAGGAGGAACAACGTGGAAGTGACAAACATGCTACACCAAGAGTTTTACTGAATGGAAAGAAGACCCACAGGATGTTACTGCATAAAGAATTTCCCAAAGTGCACCCATGTAGTCCATCAAGACAAGGGTTGACTGATAGGTGTTAAATGAAGAAAAAATATGCAAAGTTCAGGCTTGTTAAGTGTAATGTGCAGCTTACTTGATAAGCAGGATAACTGGCTAAAGAGGTGAGCAAAGCAGTTTGTATTGACTGTCAAATATTCTTTTACATGTTTTTATGTTTTACTGTACTATCTCTCTCAAACAGAAACTTATACATAAAATGAATTGACACCCACAGCTGAAATGTGAAGTTTCCTCTTTTTTAATAACTCCAACAGTGTTATAGTATTGACAGTCTACATCTGTTTAGCTACGGCTATTTTTCTGTGATATTGGTGTGATGTTATGAGGTAGTGCCATCTATGCCAGGGAGAGTAGGGCAGTGCATGTGTACACATGCCAGCATAGCTAGCTGGAGTTTTGTGAAGAATTTTATGTTATTTGACCATCAGACTGAGTTGTACAGATGTTTGAGTAAAAAATATATTTGTAGAGTTACTTATTTTAAAAATGCATCACCAGTAAGCCCTGCTAGACAGAAAGAATGTATGCATGTATATTAAGTTGTATTGTTGTAACTGATCAAATCTGTATGTTTACCAAAGAACCCTGAAAGGAAAAAAAGTTTGGAATTGTGTTATAGCTTTCAAATGCTGAAACAGATCTTAGCAAAGCTCTGTGTGTATATTGTACCAGAGTGAGGTGGCCAGGGTGATGTCATCCTCTAACCAGGATCTGGTTTCTTTGGAGCCCTCGCATCAGCACCTTGGAACATGACAGGAAAGATTTCTGACAGGCTATATATCTTACACATCCACACAGACAAAGAGAGACATAATCTGGCTTTTGCTGTGTTAAGACACTCAGCACACATCAGCTTGTCTTGCTTTAGTAAGTAGTCAGGGAACAGTAATTCTTTAGTTAGTCATGAACATTTAGTGAGAATAGTTTACTATTGTTTTCTGCATCTGTGAAAAAGTATCCAACTGTATTATTTTATATCATTGTGGTTGAAACTCTGTTGTTTATTGTATTCAGTATTATCCTGTTTTCTGTTTTATTATTTATCATTAAATATTTTAATACATTTCATTGTGGCTGGTCCTTTAGAGAATAGTTTTAACATCTTGAGAGTACTTATGCATGTTTTAGTGACACTGTGGCTGCTCCTGAAAGCCTTACTGCTTTGGCCACATTATACCATTTATGTTAGTATTCATTTTACACAGTATAATTGGGTACCCATTGTAAAATCCTTAGGGTGGCTGACTGGTGGCAGTGTGATTACCTCAGAGTTTGGGCAGAAAGGGGCACAGCTAGCTTTTCCCAGTTGTTTATGTGTATGTGTGAAACTCAAATATCCAAGTGTGTGCGTCAGCTACTGGAACAGAGATACAGAGTTCCAGAGTGGTCAGTGTAGAGATTTATTTGGGCCCGGAGAGTAAAAGAGGGTCCAGCATGCTCCGTTTATGCTCTTAAGGGATATTCTGCTTGGTGTAGGGAGCTGCATCTGAAAATACTGTGTGAATCTGTCTTTGCTCTTAGGGACCGTACCTCACCAGAGTCAGTGATGAGGACTGAGTCTTCTTGATTGCTTGCCCAGAGTAGCGAACTGTCATAACTGGATTCTCTATTTTAGTAGAAGACACCTTTTTTTATGCCACTCTAGCTTAGTATGCTAGTTTTCTAAGCATTATAAAATTATATGGCATTTACACCTCTACAGTAACAGAGATGTTGTCATGTGGCCTTTTATCACCTGGCTTTAGTAGGCTGACACCTCTGACTGATTGCTGGTATTCCAACTAATGTCTGTAGTACATTGTTGGGAGAGAGGAAAATGCAACCAGTTTTGAGTTGACTGGATGAATATCTACATTCAGTCTTTCTAGAATATTAGCGTGTATTCATCCATTCCTCCAACTATCGATCCATCCATCCAGCCAGCCACCCAGCCATCCAATCAACTATTCTTCCATACATTTCCTATCACTCTTATCCTGGTACACCTCATGACAGTAGCAGTCTGAAACAAGTACATAAGACTTGCTTATATGCAGCTATATTTCCCAGTTCATCATGCCAGCTCCACAAGTACTCCTTGAAAAACTATGAGTAATAGTCCTCCAAGAGTATTCTGAGTGTATCCAGAGGCATGCACCAGTGGACTATGTTTTGTACAGCTCATATGTGAGGTACTATGAGACACTGTCCCAAAGTTCCTAACCCATGTCCCTGAGGATTGCTGAGATCCTCACTGCCATACAAAAGAACATAATTTCTGAAGCTCTCTCTCTATGGTCGCATCTTTTGGTCACTGGTGAAATGGGGTCATAATCTGATCATTAAAGTGAAAATTTCATCCAATGCCTTACTTCTCACCTTGCCATCACAGGTGAGTACAGTGCTTATAGGACTGCCATTGTTTGATCCCTCTACCAATCAAACTTTGAATGACTTCCATCTTTACTTATGAACAAGTCCCATAGATACTTGAACTCCTTTACTTGAATAGCTACTCCCTCCTGAATGTAAAGCTCAGTCTACTCCTTTCTGGGAAAGGACCATGATCTCTGTTTTTGGTGCACTTATTTAAATTACAACAGGTTCACAATTAGCAGCAAAGGACTCCAGAGCACTCTAGAACTCAAGGTCAATGCTATTTCAAAATAAGAATTTACAACCTTCATATTATAACTTGAGCACTCAACTGATCACTGCAGTATGAAGACATTCCTGTCCATAAAACACCAGAGCAAGGACTAAGACAAGACATATCCTTGGAAAAATCCAGCACTAACCCTAAACATGTTAACTTTAATGGAGAAAATGTGGATACAACTGTTGATCTTCAAATGCAGGAATTAATTGGCATGCAGTAGTAATTGTGGCATTCCCTACTGCACCTCCTATAAGACATTTACAGACAGAGTCATACGATTTCTTCAGATCCACAAAACATGTGCAGAAAGTGCAAGTAAACTATTATATGACTCCTGCAATATCTGTGCAAGGAAAGAAGAGCTTATCTAGGGTTCCACTGCCAATTCAGAATTGGTATTGTGCTGTCTTAATTACAGACTATGAGCAAATATTTACAATTCTAGTGCCCTGACATAGGCTTTCTGAGCCAGACTGAGTAGCATGGTTTTTATCTCTCTTTCTATAGATGAAAGACACCATCCTGTCATCCTTTCTGAAAATGGGGATTTCATTGTCAGTGTCCCAGTCCGAAAGTACTATTCTCATCTTCAATGCAACATTCTTCTTCTTCTTCTTTTGGATTTTCCCAGTTAGGGGTCGCCACAGCAGATCATCTGTCTGCTCATGATTGGCAGTGAAGTTTTACGGTGTCGAGTTGCCAGCCCGGCACCCAACCTTACACGGAAGGCACACATATGCACACACTCATGCCTAGGGCCAATTTAGAGTATCCAATCCACCTACAGCATGTCTTTGGGATGTGGGAGGAAACCGGTGCACCCAGAAGAAACTCATGCAACCACAGGGAGGACATGCAGACTCTGCACAGAAGGCACCCCAACCGAAGATTGAACCGGAGAACCTCTTGCTGTGAGGTGGCAACACTAACTGCTGCACCACTGCGGATGCCCATATCTTCAATGCAACATTAAAATGGCAAATTAGCCAAAATACCTAAAAACATCCAGCACCTTCAGCATTTTTAGGCAGATCTTAACTACTCTTCAACCTTGCCACAGTAGAATGGCTTAATCGTTAAGCAGCCTAATCTACAGAAACAGATCCCGTCTCAAAAATAGTTTCTATCATTGTCTCTTCAGCGTAAGGCATGCCTAATGAGTTCAGATGACCCTAAAAGTTTTCCTTTCATCTTCTGACAATGTTGTCACTCAAGGCTAGCATTTTTCTACACTCATTGGGAACAGCCTTCTCAAATGTCCTGTCTGTCTCTCTTTCTCTTTCTCTCTCTCTCTCTCTCTCTCTCTCTCTCTCCTGAGTTGCCATATGATTTGGCAGAATTTATTTGAAGCTTTCTAAATCCAGTCTCATAAGCCCTGACAAACTCCAGCCCACTCAGGCCTTCACTTTGGGGACCATAAAAGCTGCTACATTACTGACCTGTAAGCAATTATCAGTGAAATCTGGACATCCCCCTCCCTCACCTTATCCTACTCCACTAACATTGCATACAAGCTTTATCTATTACTCAGATGTCTTTACTTTTGTTTTTTTTCAAACACCTTTATTGAATTATCACTTGTGACAGGCAAATCTGCATTCATATAAAAGTAATCAAACTATATTAACATAAAACATTATACTTCATATATATTGCTATATATCATATAACCTAAGCAATATTAACAAATTATTTAATTCCTGCTTCTTTTTAACAAGAAATATCTTCATTAAATCATCACTTACTACATAGGTAATCATACATTTATATAAATGAAAACAAACCACACCAACATAATCCTAGTTGCAAGCATTTAACATCACAAACCATACTGACACACTCCCAGTTGCAAACATTATAAATCACTTATAATCTACCCAATATTTCTCACTCAGACATTACATAGCTCATTTAAGTCCTGCTGCCTTTTAGGCCTCATTCCTCCCATGTATGTATTGTTCCCAAAATTCCAATTTTTTTCCTATGTAGTTTGCCCCTACCCTTTTCTCAAGATCTCAATTCTAATTGTTTTATCTCTGTTACTATGTTCACTACTGCCAGTATAGTTGGTTTAGATTTTGATTTCCATTTTCCAGTAATTGCTTTTTTGGCAGCCACCATTATTAGACACAGCAAGTTTAGTGTCAACCAGTGCATCCAAAGGTTACTGCCATAATAAGAACATAGGACAGGTCTATTTCCAATCCACATTTTCTCCCTCCCTAAGAAATCAGGAGAAGCTGTTCTGGAAGTGAGAGTTGAACTCATTCTCTGTTTGAATGTTCATTACTAATTTTGAAGAAGGATATTAATGAAAAAACATAACATGCCACTATCATTGGATTTATACATCCTCCTTGTATTTTTCTAATGCAAGGTTTATATTTAAATGTAGGGCAGCTTTTATATACTTCGGTATAAGATTCTGTCTTAAATCAGTTTGCAGTTTAAATGGATTTCAGTGGTAGAGGGATGTGCTTCCATAGTTTAGCTACACTATTTGAATATAGAGAGTCATTTGCAGTATGAGATGATTTGGGTATAGTGATTAGTGATTTTTCTTTAGAGTGTAAAATTCTATTGTAAGAGTACTGTTGTATTAAGTTGTTAAGTTCTGGACAATTTTCTGACTTATAGAGAGCTCTGCGTACTGTAGTTAGCTGAGAAAAAGCTAGGTGACATGGCAGTTCTAATAAGTTTAATTCTCTGAGGGCTTGACAATGGTGTGTTCCAGTGTTGTAATTTACTACAAATCTGGCTGTTTTATTATAACATTGTTTGTGTTTGGACAGTTGTGTGACTTGAAAGTTAGTGAAGACTGAGGTTGTGTAGAGGAGATATTGCAGTGAGAAAGTAAAGGTTACATGTCTTCTGGCAATTTCAGTGGGGTAAGTTTGTATGCATTTTAATTTCTACAAGTCCTTTGGGTTTCTAATACCATGACAGGAATGGACTCCATTCCTAAGTCAAGGTATGATTAAAGTTTATGAAATTAGTGTTGTTTCAATCTTTGATGATAGCCAAAAGTGCTCTTCACAGCATTCACAGTGTTCCTAGAATTAGCTCCTCCTGCAATTCATATGGAGTTACATGCATTAGTAGTACATCTAAATAAGACTGTAAATTATTTTTCATGAGATCTATTGCTCCTGCAACTATTGGAACTGTCTGGGTATCCTTCTTCCACATTACCCTTGTTTCTGTCTGCAAATCCTGGTATTTATGGCTTTGTGTCTCTCTGTACCTAAGACACTATAATCTCTGGATATAGCAATTTCAATGATCAATGCTACTTTTGCCTTCTTTTAAGGGACTATTATATCTGTTTTTCTGGCATCTATTACTTGAATTGTTGGTAATATGTGATCCCATGTGACATAAACGTCATCATTCTCTATAATGCTGCGTGGCTCATGTTTCTAATGCTTCTCAGCTGTTTCAATATTGTAATGTCTGCACAATCTCCATTGCAATAGTCTTGCCACATTAATATGCCTTTCAGTATACAGATCCTCTGTGATTAGTGTGTCACATCCACCAACAAGATGTGCAACTGTTTCCAGTTGTTTTACAGAACCTGTATTTGTTTCTCCTACATGTTCAATGGACTTTGTAAACCAACATGTACGTAGACCACTGTCTTGGGCCAATTTAAATTCACCTCTACTTAACCAATCCTGCATCAGATCCCGATCGACATGAGGTTGTTCCAGGAGTTTTATGTACTTGTAACTATATTTATGCCTTTTCCACATTTTTTGCCTTCTCATCTGATCCTTCTCCTTATATTCTTTCTTTTGTTTTTTGGCTTATTCAGTTGCTGCCCGACTTTTGTCTACTTCTGGTTTGGTTTCCATTCCTGCTTGACACTGATATGCTTCTGCAAAACCAAGCAGGGAAGTCATCTTAAATTTGTTCTCTTCATGTTTCAAAACTTTCCCTATGTTTGACTCTGATGAGGTCAACAGATATATATGCAGTCCTACAATTAGAAATCTATACATGTAATCAGTTCAAGGAGGCCTATACCCCCTTCAGAATGAGGGGGTATATAATTCTGGTATACACTGATTTTTATCTGTCATCTGATAAGCATGAAGCATTTTTCTTGTTTTCCTGTCCATGTGATCCAGTACCTTTTGGGGCCAGTCAGTCACCCCAAAATTGTAATTTAGAACAGGAAGAGCAAATTGGTTTATTGCTCAGATTTTGTTCCTGGTTGTCAGAGCTGTTTTTGGTATTAATTGTAGTCTTCTAGAATATTCTTTACTGAGTTTTGTTCGCATTTGTTCATGTTTTATTGTTGATCCTTCATCATTTTCCAAATATTGATATGCGCCCTCTTGTTTAAGTCTCTTTACATCACGTTCCTGTCTCAGACTGATGTTTTATTGATGCTGCAGTTTTCCTGCTTTAAATGTTGCTTTTGAACATTTATCAAGTCCTAATGACATTCTTATATCGTCTGAGAAAGTTTTGATCACTTCCAGTTGTACTTTCAGCTCCTCATCAGATAAACTATACAGTTTTAAATCATCAACAAAAAAGAAACTGAGAAGTTTTTACACTTTGTTGTCTGGATCCAAATTGTACGTATGACCTAATCTGTTAAGGAGACAGCTTAGTGGGTTGGGGCAAGACAAAATAGCAGCAGTGGCAAAGAATCACCCTGGAATATCTCCTTTTGAAATTGTCAAAGGAAAAATCAAAGATCAATGCAGCCAAGGTTCAGTTAAGGTTTTTTTATTCTTGTACAAGGAGACAAAAATGCAGTTCAGAAGTTTGTCTGACATTATACAGGAAATACTTTATTATTACACTGTTTTGTAAGCCATTGCCCTCTAAGCTGACGTAATAAAATACAACTTTTAGCATTGTTTTAAGACAGGTGTTTACTAAGTTTTTTTGCTGATATAGCAAGTATAAACTTCCCATGTGAAAATCTCCTAAGATATCAACGTGGCCTCACTAACTGCCGGTCTGTAACAATTCACTCATATTTCAGTGTTGCAATTAGTGATTCTTTTCTGCTTTGAGCATAAAGCATATTTTGATTTCAGCCTATAATCTTATTTACAGCTGCAGTATGAACAAGGTTATTTGCTTAAGTCTAGTAACATTTCAGAATACTGTATTGTTCCTTTTCCTAACGTTAGCAAAATCATCTGTTTCTCAGTGTATGAACAAGGTCATTCACTGAGCTGACAAGAAGCAAAGTCAGAAAGTACATGCAATTATTTTCAAGCCTGTAGCAGAATAAATGTGTTAACCCTTTTAGGCTTCTAATGCAGCAAGCATAATGCTAATACATATATGAATACATGTTTTACTATATATGTGAATACATATTTCTCTCACATTTCCCCCCTATTAATACTTTTATTCTCTTTAAAAGCATAAACAGTTAATTTCTTCCCCCAACCTCTTCCACGTGGGATTTGCGGTTAGGTAAGTCATATAGTTTAAACTTTTGAAAGCATTTTATTTTTCAGCAATTTATCAACTTTAGTGTTTTGATACAAGGTTTTAGATACTGACATGTCTATCAATTTTTTAATCAGTTTTTTCATGCAGGGTATGCCACAACACACACACACTCCCAACAGGAGTATTCCCACACAGACAGCTATTAATATGTTTATTATGAAGATACCCCACCCCCCCAAACAGATTCTGGAAAAAGTCCGTCAGTGGGTTGGGGCCTGGTTTGGTCATAGTCAACACTTGCTGTATCACCTCAAGGTAATCATCAATCTCATGCTGGTAATCAGGGATATATGCACAACATTTTTTTTTTATTAAAGCGCACCACCTTTCGCCGTTAGGGTGAAGTCGAGAGCCATATGATTTTGGAGTACTACAGATTTTATAGCATTCAGTTCATCAGTTATCAAATCAAGAGCAGAAAAAGTTGCATTACTCATTACTTCAAGAAGTTTGGACAGTTTTTGCAGCTCCCAAATCGATTTTGCCACATCATATGCTGGTAATATGCCTGCCCACAATATGACAGCATCACTCAAGTCCATGTGCGTCAGCTTGGTACCCATGGTATGATGGTCCTTTTAGTCCGCCTCGATTCATCCCACTGGATTCTCAGGCTTTCTGACTGGTTTCTTGGCTACATCTCAGGTGTTTTGAGTATTTTCCTGAGGCAAAACTGCAGTGTGTCGCATGGCCGGAACCAGGTACCCCAAAAAACAACTGCCGGACCAATTCTCAGGTAACCATTTATATGCTTTCTTATTACACACAAAATAACAATCCTTTACCTTAGTAGTTACTTTACTGAGATATGGCTGCCCTGCATGAAACATTGTCCTATCTATTATAGACAGTTGCTTAAAAAGAATAGGATTATGATGTATATTCCTAACAGTCTTTTGCATGGACTCAAGAAATGAGTCATAATTCGAATTACAAACTGTACCCATTTTGTTTGCTTTGGTATAACATTTATAATGTACAGTCTCATAAACCAAGTTTTCCCAGGTCTCATTGACCCCTAGGGGGACCGCAGTCATTAATAACCCCCCGTATGCTGTTGGTATGGCTGTACGACTTCAGCAATTTGAAACATTAAAAGTCTCAGCATACACACGTGTAATCGCCTGATAAAGTTCGGGTGCCAGTCTATGGGTGACTCATCACGTTTATTCAGTTCAGCTGATGTGGCCGAAAAAAGGATGGGCCACAGCAAAAAGATTATTGTCATCAGTACAATCAACAGGATAACCATGCAATACTTCTGGGGTTGTTCTGCATTTCTGTTTGCTCTAGATTTTGTCATGTTTAGTCTTTTTGTGGAACAGCAAGATTTTTATCTAGCTCAAAGTTTTTGCAAAGTTTACAGTGTATCAAATGGATCCAAGAGGATTTTTTATTAATCTTGACTGCCGTGGGTGTCGACAAGAGGACCTGGTATGGTCCCTCCCACTTTGGCGAACTCCAATGTTTACATTTTGTAGTCTTTACCCAGATTCAGTTTTCTGGGACTACTGTCACTTCCAACGGTTGATTTGACTCTTTGCCTGAAACAGAAAACTGCAAAAAGATGTTTTAGTATAATTTTTATATCCGTATGTAGTGAATACCTGGTTGACTAACTGTGCCATCCCCCCTGATGAGACATGGCATTGCCCATGGCTCAACAAAGCTGCATATTTAAATAAATTAGATGGCAATATTGGTTTTCCCTCTGTGGAGATGTACAGCCCTTCCTTGAGGAGTGCTCCTCGCCTTTCCCACTTTTGTTTCTCAGCTTGTGTAGTAAGTGTCTGCATTGTTTTTAACATTTTTAAGTCTAAAATCTCAGAAGGTTGTAATTTCTCATTTAAAAGAAATGCTTCTAAGGCTGCTTGCTTTGCAGCTGTGTCAGCTCTAGCATTACCTTTTGAAATCCTATTTTGTTGCTTGGTATGAGCTATGCATTTACAAATAGCTACTTTTTCAGGTAATTAAATTGATTTTAACAAATCTAAAATAAACTGTGCATGATTAATCGGTTTACCAGTAGATAATACTACTGAGGCTGAAGCCTGCACTGCCATTGCGGCAGCAACTACAGCTTGTACACAGTGAAGCAAAGACCGCGCCACTGGGTCCAGTTGTGATGAATAGTAAGCAATGGGGCGTTGCTTGTCCCCATGCTGTTATGTCAACACTGATGTCATATAACCGTGCTTACAATCTACAGTTTGGAAAAAACGTTTATGATAGTTTGGTAATCCTAAGACTAATGAGGATGTTATTAATTGTTTCTGTTTACAGAAAACTAATTCTGCTTTTGGTGTTCATTATATTAAATCTTGTGCTGCCATAGGCTTTTGAAAGATCAGGTTGTTCAACAGTGCAGATTCCAAAGCATAATTTGGGATCCAGCTCTGACAAAAATTAGTCGTACCAAGAAAGGACATCATTTCCTTCTTGGTTGTGGGTTTTGGTGCTTGTAAGATTGCTATTTTCCTGCCTTCATCTAATGTCCTACCCTTTTTGGATATTACATATCCAAGGTATTTAACTTGTTTTTTCCAAAGCTGCAATTTGTTTTTGCTTACTTTGTGTCCTTTAACGGCTAAGAATTTTAATAATGTTATAGTGTCTTCCTTACAATCTTGCTGGGTAGGGGCTGCCAGCAGGATATTATCAACATAAAGTAAAATCTGACCACCTTTCAGTGGGGTAAACCCCGCCAAGTTACTTGCCATCTCTTGTGAGAATATCATTGGACTTTCACAATATCCCTGTGGTAGTCGCGTATATGTATACCGCTTCCCCTGAAATGTAAATGCAAACTAATACTGGCTGTCAGGGTGTATTGGTATTGCAAAGAACGCATTGCTAATATTTACCACAGGAAAATATTTGTGTTGAGGCTTTAAATAATTTAATAGGGTATGTGGATCTGGCACTGTAGGTGCCCTTGATATTACTGCGTCATTTACAGCTTGCAAATCCTGGACCATACGCCATTTTCCGTTTGCTTTCTTAACTGGAAATAAGGGTGTGTTACATGGTGAATCGGGAGATTCCACCAGTAATCCTTTCTTAAGTAAAGCTGCTATGATAGGTTTAATACCTGCTTTTGCATCTTTTCTTAAGGGGTACTGCCTTTTCTGTGGTTTAAAGGCTGATTTTGGCATGATGGTAACTGGTCCTGCTGTACGAATAAGTCCTACACCTGATTTTCCTATTGACCAGAGGGTCTCTGGTATGTCTAATAAAGCTTTTTCTTCCTCTTCTAGTAAGAGTGTTTCTCAGCTGCCCTCACTTGACTGCAAGTGTACAGCTGGGTGTGTCTGTGCTCCAATTTAATTTTTGTCTATGTACTCCTTGTTCTGACAGTTTTAATTTTGTCTGCTTTTTCCATTTTGTGACTTTTTCTCCTATTTTCAAGCCTGTAGCAGAATAAATGTGTTAACCCTTTTAGGCTTCTAATGCAGCAAGCATAATGCTAATACATATATGAATACAAGTTTTACTATATATGTGAATACATATTTCTCTCACAGAAATTTTATCCCTGGAACAATAAGTTGTCCTTTTTCACGGCTTAGCTACAAAGTGGTTTTCCAATGTTTCATGGTCACTGTTATGTAATTGATCAGCGTAGGCTGTATCTTATACATCTGAAAGCATTCCTTTATCCATGACTCTGGGATGCTCTCAAATGCTTTTTTGTAATCTGTCCATGCCATTAAGATTCTTTCCCTTTTTATAATTCTCCATTATGGCTTTATTTAACAACAAATCATCCTTTGTTCCATATTACTTTTCTTTTGTTACACATATGTTCTATTGTCATGATTGAGTTTTATTCCAATTGACCGTAAACTCTGCCAGCATCAATTCCATTATATAGTTTATACATTTATACATCACTGGAAGTCAAGTTATTGGTCTACGTTTTTTAGGACAGTTTGCAGGTTTGCTATTAAGGAGGAGTATCAACTTTCCTGTTGTTAACCAAGTTGGTATCTATTCAGGGTGGTCATCTAAGTAGTTCTTGCTCAGGGGTAAATCTTTGAGTAACAATGTTAATAGTTTTAGTCACATGTTAGGTGCTGCATCTGGGCCTAGGGGGTTTCCAGTTAAGAAGCTTTTCTTAATTTTGTTCCAGTTTCCCTGGCCATTACTTCATCACATTTCATATTCGGTTCATTTGAACTTCTTACTGTTTCTTTTACTTCATCTTTTAATTCAGCATCTTTGTCATGTTCCACATGGTCTTCATAAATGTTTCTCTAAAGCATGTCTATTTCTTCTTTTCTTGGTAATGTTTCCATTCCTTTTGCTTTGTTTCCCAATTAGCTAAAACATTTTCTTTGATCATCAATGAATTGCTTATTTTGTACTTTTCCTTTATATTTACCTACATATCTTCTAATTTTTTTCTGCCTGCGCTGATATCTTTAGTTTATTATTTACAACAGTGTGTACTAAATCCTGGTCTGTCCCAATACTGAACATTGCTTTTATTAAATCTATCTTTCTAAGTAATTTTGTTGCTCTGTTCCCTCTTCTTTACCCTTCTAACAGTGACATTTCCTGTCTTAATCACTTTATAGTTTTTCCTATCTGATGCTTTCATGATGGCATTTGATTTCTTCCCTTCCTTTCCCTTATTGCCCTGTATTTTTGTCATAAGACTTTATCTGTTATTAATTTTTCTGCACAGTAATATATCATATTTACTTATGTTATAGTATGTGAATTTATTTTAATAGTACTGATTACTGTGATTTGTTTTATCAGGCTTCTAACTTTTTGGGTCTTAATTGAGTTTCTATAATCTATTTCTTTCATCGATCTTAATATGTCTATCCATCTCTGTTAAATCAAGCAACTCTTCCCTTAGATCTTTTTCTTCTAAACTGAGGGCACATTCTTTTTTCTCTATTTCCTGCAGACATTCTACAAAAAGTTCCAGAGCATCTTCCTGTTGCATATTCTCCTCAGCTGCATCCTGCATCATCAATTACTCTTTCATGTGGGAACTCACTGACCAATCACTCCACAACATTAACTATGTCAGAGTTGCTACCATTTCCTGTTCCTTCCCTTGCTCTGCAACTCCAACTGAACTTTTGAAATGGTTTCTTACTGAAAGTTCCAGAGTATCTCTTGTGGCAACCAATCAGATGCTTCAAAGTCACCTGTTTCTCCCTAATTTGGGGACTCACTGTTCCATCATGCTGTGATTTTACCAGAGTTGGATTTGTTGGATTTTCTACACTAAATTATTCACTTTGCTGGTAATCCACAACTTCACTCTTTATTTCTTCAACTTCCCCATTGCTAATCCTCTTCTCTATTTTCCCTCTTTGTTTTCTTATTTTGTGTATTATTAAATCTTCCACATCTGGATGCCTTTGCCTGTATTTCTCTTCAAATATCTTTGGTGCTACTTTTTTGTGCTGATTAGTTTTGCATTCTCCTTTGCATAAATATTGTACCATATTAAATGTCTTCTTCTTTCCCATGTCCATATTTCCTCTTCAGATGTCTCCTGTTACTCCTGTTTCTCCTTAATTTGGGGGACTCATTGTTCCATCATCATGTGACAGAACTCATATTGGTCTTTCTACACTAAATCCTTCACTTTCCAAGTATACTATACATTCAGCTTCTGTTTGTTTAACTTCCACTTTACTAATCTTCTGTTCTACGTTCCCGCTTTCTGATCTTATTTTTGTGAAATTTTCCATATCTGGGTGCCTTTGTCTTTATTTCTCTTCAAATATATTTGGGCTTCTTTTTTGCATTGATTAGTTTAGCTTCCCTGTTTGCATAAATATTATGCTATATCAGATTTCTCTTTCTTTCCAGTGTCCATGTTTCTTTCTTACACCTTTCAAAAATCTCTAGGTTTTGTTCTTTATATTTTTGTACTTCCTCGTTTGCTACTTTTTCCAAACAGCCCAAGGTTTCTTGGTCTATATAATGTTTTTAATGAATCTGTTGCATTAATGAATACAGATTTGCATTTGAAGCTTTTCATAGTTTTTCTTGTGTTAGTATTTTCTTTCCTCTAATTTCTCTCTTAATCTTTTTGAAGATATTCTATCTGAAAATTATGGGCTTCTTGCATAGTAGTAACAATACATAATTTATTTCTTATCCTCAATAGTCCACTCTATCACCTTTATAGTTCTTCTGGCCTGTCAGTTTTTATGATTTTTGTAGAGTACTACTTCCTTCTACAATGGGGGAGGGGGGGCACCCTCCCCTGAGTCTGGCCTAACCTCATTGTAGTAATGTTTCCATGTCTTGAGGATTCTACAGTATCATTTTTTCCAGTCCTGACACCTGTGCACATACCAATATTGAGCACTTTCTTATTCTGGGACCTGTGCACCCAGCTGTCTTTTTTACTTTTACCTCTGTCCATGATACATGCTATATAAATTATTCTGTATAAGGTACATTGCTTTTACTGATTTTGTTTACCATGTGTAATATATGGGGGTCAAATTTCATCTGATCATCTATGATGGCACTCATTAATTGTGCATAGTTTACTTGCTCTATTATGGTGGTGTTGGCTACGATGACAGTGAATCTGGTTGCTTTTGTATAAATGCCTTATGGGTTGAAGAATAGTATTTTTTTTTAGAGTTTAGGTTCATAGGTTCATAGGTTGGTACTAGGCTATCGGCCCTCGGGTCTATACAAGCCTAGCCATAACAATTCCCTGGCTATTTCTTCCCACACTATTTACTTCCCTGGACCCCTGTCTAGCAGGGCGACTGACATGATCCCCGGGGTGAATTTCCTTTCTCCCATCCAATCATCAAAGCTCCTTTTGAAGAGGGCCAAAGATGTGCTCTGCTTGACATGTATGAGCTGTCTATTCCAGAGTCTGGGGAGTCTCTGGGTCAGGAATCTATCCCTCCAGCTTGTTTTGTTTATTGTGATGACAAGATTTAGATCCCTGGAGCATGTGGCTCTGAGGGATTGGGATTTCTTTAAGTGTAGCATGTCCAACAGCTCTGGGTTTGACATGGCCTTGTATGTTAAGCAGAGATCACCTCGGAGTAGACGATATGCAACAGAGTATAGTTGGTGTTTTTTAAGGCGGTCAGCATAGGGCATCTACTTTAGGCCTGTGATTCTTTTAGCAAGGTATTTCTGCGGCCTTTCCAGTTGTTGCAGATGTCTTAAGAGGTGCATACCAAATGGGGCGTTGTATTCTATAATGGGTCTAATGAGGGATGAATACAGTGGGAAAATGACCTCTTTTTTTCTGGATGAAAAGCCCTTAATGATGAGGTGTGTCACATAGAAGGATTTCCTGACTGTTGTGGTGATGTGGTTATTGAAGGTGAGACCACTGTCCACCTGTGTCCCTAAGTCTCTTATCACACTTTCGGTGTTTAGTGTACTGCCACCTATGTGATAATTCATGGGTACATGTTTTTTCCAAAAGGGATAACTATACATTTTTTTGGCATTGAGCTTGAGCCCATGGCTCTGGCACCAAGCATCTGTTTCTGTAAGGCCCTTTTGTAGAGTATCCACATCATTTGGGGATTCAATAATGGTTCCCAGTTTGCAGTCATCTGTGAACTTTGTTAGACAGAGTCCCTTAGTGTTGGCCTGTACTTCAGAGAAATAGATGCCAAACAAGAGAGGTGCCAGGACTGAACCCTGAGGTACTCCACTTGTCACTTGTCTGGAGCTGGATTTGGAGTCAGCTACTTTTACAGTGTGGGTTCTGTCAGTAAGCCAGTTGGCAACCCATCGAGTGACATAGGGATTAATGCCCAGCTTAGTAAGTTTTTCTATGATTCCAGAGTGAGGGATGGTGGCAAAGGCCTTGCCGGGGTCCAGATAGGCTGTGTGGACTGCCTTACCCTCGTCCACGGCTCTGGAGACTGATTAGAAGAAGTCAATAAGGTTCAGAAGACAAGCTCAGCCCTTCACGAACCCAAACTGGGTGGGGTCCAGTGTTTTAAGGTTGCCAATGTCTTTGTTTATAGGTTCCATGATAATATGTTCCATGGCCTTGCAGATCAGGCTCGTCAGACTGATGGGGCGGTAGCTCTCTGGATCCAAGGTGGATCCCCCCCTTGTGAAGTGGGATAACTGTAGCTGTGCGCCACTCAGTGGGCATGAAGCCTGAGGTGAGGTTATGATTAAACATGACACTTAGGTGAGGTGCCAGTTCATTTTGTAGTTCATGTAGCACACAGCCCGGGATGTCATCTGGTCCCATGGATGCTGTATTCTTAGCTTTGGAGAGTGCGTTTTTTACCTGTGTGGCCGTTAGTACCGGAATGTGGCAATCTTCCAGTACTTGAGATGGGCCATTTAGGGGGTGAGAGGGGGGTGAAGTTGGCACTGAATCGATCTGCCAGGATATTGGCAATATCCTTGGGATCAGTATATTTAATGCCATTCTGTTGTAGCTCAGAGCAGATCTGAGCATTGCCATTTAGATTCTTGACATAGTTATAGAATGCCTTGTGGTTGTCTTTGGAATCTGTGGCAATTTTATTTTCATAACTAGCTTTGGAGGATTTTATGAGGGATCCCAGTTTCTTACTGAGGCTGGTAATGGAGTATTTTGCATCCTGGGATTTTCCTCTTTACTACAACGGTTTTTTCCTTTTATTGTAAAGTTTGTTTATGGCAGGGGACCATCAGAGTGGCTTACTTTTTTTGGAGGAGAGCATTTTGGTTCTATTTGGGATGGCACGATTCATGCATGAGTGGATGTGCTCATACAGTGCCTTAGTGTAGGACTCAGCAGTCGAAATTTCAATTCCCGTCTGCATGGGTGTCATGAAGTTTGTAACTTCTGACTTGAATAGCATGAAGTTGGCCTTGGAGAAGTTTTTTATGGAGGTTTCCTTACTGAGGTGGGGTAGGGGTGGGATGTGGATATTAAGGGTGATTAGCTTATGGTCTGACCTGACCAACAAGGGGGTGAACATAGGTGTGGAGCATCGATTTCCCATGTTGGTAATGACCAGGTCTAGGATAATGGATCCCCTTGTGGGACTATGGATTAGTTGATCTAGGGCATTGGAATTTATGAATTCCACGATTCGTTGGGCAAAGGTGTTGGTGCACGAGTAGTTTTCCCAGTTAATAGCAGGGTAGTTGAAATCACCCGGTATTAGGGTGTTTGGTTGTATAATATTTTCCAGTATGTTTAGAAAGGTGTAGTGAGAATCTTGGGGCATGGTGGGGGATCTGTAGCAAGTTACAATTTGGATTTCAGTCTTCCTAGTGTTAGTTGCACCTGGAGAATTTCAGATGCATTGTGTTGGGCAACTAACCTGGTGGTGTGAATATCCTTGTTGAATATGGACACTCCTCCACCTTTAGTGTTTCGATCCTGGTTTGGTAGCCAAAAAGTGTGGTAAGAGTTGTAGCCTGGTATTACAGGGGTGCTCTCTGGAGCCTTGAACTAGGTCTCAGTTACTGTACAGATATTGATGTTCTCCATTTTTAGGAGTGCCTCGAGAGAGTGCATTTTGGGTCTAGACTTCTAGCATTGAGTAGCATTACCTTCAGATTTTGCATGCTTGTACCTGTTATGGTGGTGGTTTTGTCCTTTGAACTTTGCATAAAAAAGGCACTATAGGGGTGGCAAGAGCCTTAGCCAGTAACCTGAATCCCAGGGGCAACAGGTGCAGACCATCTCTGGCAAAGCATCGTGGTCTGTCAATCATGTTGTCCCAGGCAGACAAATACTGGATCCCCTTTAAATGACATCAGAAGCTTAGCCAATTGTTGAAGTCAATCATTTTGTCCTTATATTGTGGTATCATTCTGGGCGAAGGCAGGATGCTACTCAGGGCTAGGGTAATACCTGCCTCTGCCACATGATCCGAGAGCTCTTCCATGTCTCTTTTCATGTAGTCCAGGGAGGTATGTCTCAAGTCAGTCACTCCAACATGGACAATGACATAGTCATATTTGTACTTGTGGAGTGACTTGAGTGCATGATTTATGTGGCGGATCCTGGCACCCGACAGGCAGCTCACTGTAATTTTCTCCTTGTTCAGCCTGGTGAGTGGGACATCAGTGTGCCTGACTAGAGAGTCACCTATGACTAAAGTGTTAGGTACATTGTCTTGCCTTAGGGGCTTTTGCTGGGTGGCACACTGGTGTTGTGAGTTATGTGACACTTTGGTTGTGATTGGTGTTTGTTTGCGTTTCAGTTTCGGAGGTCCTTGTTGCTTGGGCAGGTTACAGTTAAGGGCCTCTGCATATCTGGATTTACTGTTGCAATGTGTGGGTGTTGGTGGTGTGAGTTTAGAAGGGCTATGTATTGCTTGAGGTGTAGTGCGGGTGTTAACCTTCTCCTCTTGACTGTCTAGCACAATCTTGGGTGGAGAGAGCGTTGCTTCCAGTTTCGCTATGTAAGTGCATCTCTCACAGGTTGTAGTGTTGGGTGGTAGGAGGAGAGGGTTGTCTGTGTACATTTAGAAGTAGTTATTTAACTATGTTTTAATGGGTAAGGATTGCTGTGTAAGATCTTAGAATTTACAGGGAGATGTGACATAGAAGAGTAGGGATGTGTCATCAATTAATTAAACTATGGTAGCATTTTGCAGTGTAGAGGTCATTGATGAATATGTTGAAAAGAATGAGGCCTATTATAAATCCTTGAGAGACTTACCGCCAAGGAGGAGGAGAAATAATTTTTCCATTTCACTGATTGTGCCCTGTTTGAGAGGTAGCTATACAACCTCTACAGTGAAGAGTTTGTGAGTCCTAAGGATGAGACTTTATATAAGAATTTCTTGTGGAAAACTGTATCAAAACCTTTTGATAAGTCTAGGATGATGGTGGAGACTAGGCTTCCAGCATTTCTGTAGGTGTTGACTGTATTAACAAAATTCAGCAAAGCAGTAGTTGTGCTGTGATAAGGAAAACGGCTATGTTCGGTTGAAGACAGAAAAGCTAGTTATCTATTAAATAGTTGAAAAATTGCATATGAATACATTTTTCTAATATTGTTGAGAGGTGAGATAAAATGACAATTGGTCTATAGTTTGAAAAATCTGTATTGATTCCATTCTTGTTCAGTGGAGACTTTATTTTCAGATGTGGATTGATTTATCAGAATTGAAAGTGGATATGCCATAACCTCAGCTGCCACTTTAAAATATTTGCTAGGTAGATTGTCATGGGCAGTTGTAGTAAGGGGATATCTTTTGTTGGTATCTGTGAGAACTGGTTGGTTAATGACTGCACTGTCTGTATAAAAGGGGGTATTGCATTGGTTAGCTATGGAATTATTTTGTTTCTGTGTCCTTGGTGTTGGCTGTGTAGCTTTTTTCTGGATTTAGTATCTTACTGACTGAGGCGTAGAACAATTTTTGATTATTAGTGTGCATATTTTTATTGGTGAGTAGTAGGTTTTCTTATCTGTGGTGGTAAGTTTTCTTTGTTTATGTGCTGGTAAAGTGGGAGTTATTTATTTTTTGCCACACCTTACAGACTTTGTCTCTTTGTTTCATGAGTCGTTTAGTTACTAAGGATAACAATGGGGCAGGGCTGGCTTTGTTCCTTTTTATTCTCAATTTCTCATGGGATAATGTAGTCCCATATGAATATGGATATGACCCAACATTACCATAAGATTTGAAGAAATAATAGGTGCTAAACTCATATAAAAAGTTTTTATAATAATGGCACCATATTTCAATAATTACACAAATGTTCATGTGCTCAAAGGTCAGAAAATCACAAAATCAGGGCATTTTCCTGTTTAGACTCCTAGCACTGATCAACATAAGCGTTATACAGGCCTGATCTGAACGCATTAAGTTGGAAGGTATAAACGACTGACTCGATCTAAAATGAGAACTATGGGCTTAGAAAGTGTTTTTGCCTATACGCAGAAGCCCTACTTGGAGAGGTGCTGGCCATTCCTGATGAAATCAGAATGACTGCTGACCATATTATTCTATGCTGACCTACACTGGATTCCCTCTGAGATGGTATCAATTACAGAGGAAGCTGTTGGAATCATTTAAATTTTGTTTCTATCATGTTATCATTCACCTTGATGACAAAAAGCTACTGCTCAAAATAAGTTTCTTCCCAGACTCAGTCACAGATATAGAGAGCTCAGTCATGTCTGTCTTCATATTGGCACAGTGGAGCCTCTAACATCTTTCACAACCCCATGGGCAGTTAGCAGATTATATGCATCCTTGGGTGACAGGGATCTACAGGCCCTAATAATATCACAAACACTTACACTGGGAAGACAGCTGACCATCACTCTGTCTTTGTTTAGCTCAGTGAGTGAAACATCTGTTTATCTGACAGCTGAATCACATACGATTAGGACACATTCATGAGTGGTTGTGTATTCTGATCATTTTTTGGGCTTAGGCCTGCAGTTTGGATGACCCTTGTTTGAGTAGAATGTACAGGATATAAGTGCATGTATAGTATGTTTAGGAATAGTGGTTGCAAGTGTAGCAAGTGTGGTGTGAACATGTGGCTGAGATCTGGGTCAGCTGCTACCTTCCCAAGGAGGCTTAGAAGTGGATTTTTTCAGTACATCTACATATGTAGGTTTTTGTTAGAGTGGATAGCAGTGGGGGGAGAGAAACTGTTGTTTACTTACAATGTTGACAAATATGAACATGTATTTACAGCTCACAGGTGGATTCTGTGTTAGGCAGCAGTAAGTGTTTGCCAGTGCACATGAGGAAGGCAATAGATGGATTAAGGGTAAACAGTGATTTCATGGTAGTGGAGATCCCGGAAATGAAGGCAGATGTTGGGTAAAAGCTGTATTCCAAAATATATTTGTAAAATAATTGGTTATGCTATTTTGGATAGGGGTCAGGTAGAAGCTATGCTTAAAAGAAAGCAGACTTGTAAAGCATGACATCATTACTTCAGAGATGGTTAGCCTAGAGAGAGGAGAACTCAATAAGTGGCTTGTGGATAGGATTTGCACAGAGACACAGCACAAGCTCTGGCAGACTAGACAACAGAATACCAGTTACGAAGAAGCACAAAAGGAAGTGCTGAGAGCAGGATGCAATGAGCCAAGCAACAATATAATGTAACACAGGGCAGCACAGGAGAATATAACAAACTTATGCAACACAGCATAATATAGCACAGTACTGCACATTAGAAATGCAGAACATACACAATACAGTATAGTATAACAGACCAGTATCACACTGATCCAACACAATTTATCAGGACATCATAACACAACAATTTGCCACAATAAGCAGGCTTGGGTTGCACAATGCAATATAACACAGGAAACTAGAGCTCAGCAGGATCAGGGGGCATAAGTATGGTAAGTTTAGTATGTAGACAGTTAATAATAAGGCAGATTTAGCAGATAAACATAACAAGATGCAGTATTTTTATGGCAACCATCTTGTCAGTTGATGGTACAACAGCCAGTGTGCATACAAAGCAATGTTACTGAGAAGCTAAGGATAATACAGTATGATATATCACACTATGCACAACTTATTTATAAACACAGTTTAACATAGTTCACTTTGCTAAAGACCGGGCTATGCATTGCACATTCAGCTGCCAGAAATATTGAAGCAGTACAACTCACTAAAGGCTTAAAATATGTTGTTGTTGTCTTTCGGCTTTTCCAGGTTAGGGGTCGCCACAGCGGAACTCCAGTCCGCTAATGATTGGCAGTAGATTTTCACGAACACCTAGGTGCCAGCTCGACGTTCAACCTTCAATGAAGGCACGCCAATTTACGCATGTCTTTCGAATGCCCACCCAACCACGGGGAGGACATGCACACTCCACACAGAACGCAGTCCCCACACTCCAGCCGAGAATCGAACGGGAGAACCTCTTGCTGTGAGACAACAATGCTAGCGCTGCACCACTGCGCTTAAAATATGCATGAGCAAAATAATGCAGTAAGTAATTATTCTGCAACTAGAAAAATCAGTAAGGTGAAGTTTGCTTGCAAGTATAAAAAAAAGAAGTAGAAAAAAATATATTATTTCATATAGAAGGTGACAGAGAGTAAAATCAGAGACATAACTGGGGGGATAAGAGAGGTAGCTACCCTATGTGCAAGGGGGTGGGGGTGAAAGGGACAACCACCCCATGAACAAGGTGTTAGGGAGCAGAATCAGGAAGTTGTGGATGTCCATCATTCAAAAATGACTAGCAATAGTGTGTCAGCAGCCAGGGCTGAAGTGTCTCAGTGCTCTGCTCAGTGTGTTGTATTTAGTCTGTAGCAAGGCACTTGTTACATTTATAGCAAGTGTCCTGCTATAGGTTAAAGTAATAAACCTTTTTGTTTTGCTCAGTGCCTGAGAGTTGAAGAAGCTAAAGGGAACACCTTTTCTACTCCTCAAATGAAAGCTGAAGATGAAGACCTTGCTTTTTTTTTTATTGAACCTCAACTTCAAGTTGAGGGGGTGCCAGATCAGGATGCTGCAGATGACACCAGAAGAAAACTAGTTACCTCTCTGAGTAGACATTTTGGTGCCTTGAATTAGGGTGATGAGTAACTGCACCCAGTGGCTAATATATAAAAAGAAGTTATATACTTACCATCAAGTTCCATCTGTGTTGTCCATCTAAATTTATCCTTGACATATGGGTTTGGTTCTGATATTGGAACTGACCCAGCTGTTACTACAGCTAGTGCAGGCCAAAAATTGTTGAGCTTCATCCTTACTCACAATTCCCCTCTCCAAGTTACTTCAGATCAAGTTTGCAGATTTGAAATAAAGCATAAATAAAGCTGCATTAATGAAAACCATATCTGCTACACCTTAATAAACATTATAATTGCTATGGAAAAATCCATTCCACCAAAGAATCTTCTAAGGTCAGGGATGGAGGGAGGATATCCAAGGATAAATGAAGATGGACAGCACAGATGTAAAGTTATGTTAAATACATAACTTCTTTATCTGATGTCAGTTTTCATTTTATCCTTGACATATGGGACAGAGTCCCCAGCTACCTTAAACCTTGGGAGGACACATGAAAGTCCATTCTTGAGCACCACTGAACAGAAGGATGCTCTTCCCCTAGAGACCAAATCCAATTAGTAATCAATAATAAAGGTATGGGGAGAAGCCCAAGTAGCTGCTGCACATATATCCTCCATAGAAGTGCTAAATTGGAATACTGCTGAAGTGGCAATAAATCTTGTAGAATGTGCCTTCACAGGTCTAGGCAAAGCAATTTTCTTTTTGACATAAATAAAGGAAATGCAATCATTGAGCCATCTGGCTAAGGTCATCTTGCCAACAGGTTTACCAAAACCAGCACTTGAAAAGGACACAAAAAGTTGGTCAGATTTTCTGATGTCCTTAGTTCTGTGAAGATAAAAGCATAATTGTCTATGAACGTCTAGCAAGTGCATAAGGTATTCACCTCTGTATGAAAAGTTTGGAAAGAATACTGGCAAATTAATAATCTGATTGATATTAGACTCTGACACTATATTAGGTAGAAAGCTGGGATTTGTCCATAAGGAAACTAACTCTGTCTTAATGAAAAATTGGGTAAGGTGGTTTACACGATAAGGCCTGAATTTCTGAAATTCTTCTTGCAGAGGTTATTGCTATCAAAAGTAATGTTTTTCATGACAAGTACTTTAGATCACAGTCTGCAGATGGTTCAAAAGGAGAACATACAATGGTTTGCAACACTAGGTTTAGGTCCCAAGGAGGAGTATGACCTTTGAAAGGCGTATTCAGCAACAGTGTCTCTTAGGATGACTTGCAAAGTCTATGAGAAGCCTTTGAATCAGACCATCATGGAAATTTGAGATTGCTGCTAGTTGTAACCTGATGGTAGAAAAGGAAGCTCCTGCATTTAAAAGAGAGGCTAAGAAGTCTAAAATATTTTCAATAGAAGCAGAGACTGTATCAGTATCCCTTTCACAAGCCCAGATGGTAAATCTCTTCCATTTACTAGTATATAACTTCCTGGTGGAAGGCTTATGAGAAGCTAAAAGAATGTGGCATACAGGGGAAGAAAAGTTAAGATGCCTGGCAACTACTGGATTTGAAGGATCAATGCTTTGAGCTTGAGGTTCATAATGTCTGGATGGACTAGTCCATCTGGACGGGACAGAAGATCTGGAGTTGGATGCAAAATCCAGGTTTGTTGAATTAGATAAGGCCAAAGAAAGGTGAATCATATCTGTTGAGGCCAAAATAGGCCAATGAGGATTACTTTGCTCTTCAACTTGAGTGCTTTCTGTAAGAATTTTGGAATTAGAGGTATTGAGGGATAGTCATATAGGAGTCCGGGGACCAAATGTGGAGAAGAGCAACTCTTGGTGACTTCCATGGAGGGAGAATCAGGACAAAGTAGTTGCTGCACCTATTCTTTAGGGGAGAGGTAAACAGATTGCAGCAAGGCTGACCCCATTGATGGAAAATCTCTTCCGTCACTGCTGGATTGACAGACTACTCATGAGGCTGTAGGATACATCTGCTCAGCTTGTCTGCTATTACACTTGAACTCCCCAAAATGTACATTGATATCAGAAAGTAGTTTGAAGAAATTGCCCACTACCATTCTCTGAGACCTTCTCAACAAAGGGGGTAAGATTTGATTCTTTCCTGTTTGCTGATGTACCAAACTACTGAAATGTTGTCCATTTGAATTGCAATTGTTCCCAGAGGAAGTAATGACTGAAAGGCTTGCAACTCTAAAAGCACTGATCTTTGCTCCAGGACATTGATATGAAAGTTGGTCTCTAAGGAGGATCAAGTGTCTTGGACAGTCTTGCCCAGAAAATGCAACCCCGCCCCATCTAGGAGGCATCTGTGGTCATTATGGCCTTGGACTCTGGAAGAACAAAGGGGCAGAAGAAGAGAATTTGTTTGGAAAGAATCCACCAAGCTACATCCTTCCTGCATTGATTGATGATAATAATGGCGTTTGACATAGGTTGATATAGCATGGACCATTGAGATGCTAGTAGCCATTGTAAAATTCTCATGTGAAATCTGGCTAAGGGAACTAAAGTTATTGTCACTGCCATCAAACCTAGATCATGTAAGACTAGTTAAGCAGGAACTTTCTTTCTGTAAATTATTTTCTGAACCTGAGTCATAGTTTTTGTTTTGCTGGAGGAAGGGATGCTACAGTTGATATTGTATTTAGCACTGCTCTACTGTAATCTCTGAGTTGGAGTCAGTTGGGATTTGTTGTTATTTACAGTTATTCCTTTCTACGCACGTCTTAAGAATGTAATCCCTTGTCTCTATCAATCAATGCCTGGTTGGAGAGGTAATGAGCCAGTCGTCCAAGTACGGAAACACCTAGAATCCCTCCAGTCTCAAATGAGCTGCTACTACTGCCATATATTTAGTGAACACCCTGGGGACTGTGGGGAAGCCAAAAGGCAGCACTCTGAATTGGTAATGACTGGCTTCCAGACAGAAGTGGAGGAATCCTCAGGGATATCTGTTCATTTTGATGTGATAGTACACATCTTGAAGATCTATTTAGCACATCCCATCATCCTTTCCTAATAACAGAAGAATGGACTGTACTGTGACCACCCAGAATTTTGTTTGGCAAACCAATTTCTTCAACACAGTGAGAGCCAAAATTGATCTCCAGTCCCCTGCCTTTTTTGGGACTAAAAGAATCTTGAGTAAATTCCAGAGCCTCTCTGGTCTGGTGGGATTTCCTGGATAACTCTTTTGTCTAGCAGTTTTTGAATTTCTAGAGCTGCTGGTTCCCTCTGACTGGGTGGAACATCAGGTATTTTTTTGTAAACGGGGGAATACTGGAAAGGGGTATTGTATAACCTCTGGATATGATCTGTTGCACCCAAGAATCTATTGTCTTTTGCCAGGTGCCTTGGTGCAAGTATAAGCTTCTCCCAATTGTCTCCAGAGAAAGACAATTGGGCTTCCTTTCAGGAATGCTGAAAAGGCTTATCTAGAAAGGAGTCCCTAAAGCCCTGATTCTCTGGACCATCTCTGCTGCAGGGATGACATCTTCTATTGTAGATCCCCTCTCTGCCCCTGGGAGAACTGATACCACGTGCGACCTGGAAAGGCCCTTGGGATTGTTTGAACCACATTTTTCCAGCACTCCTCTGATTCCTGGAAAAGGATCTTTGGGGAATGGAAAAATGTACACACACTGCAGAGAGGGTCTTACCATCTTTTTCACACCTGGATAATGTCTTTTTAACATTTGGGCCAAAAAAGATGATCTGTCCAAGGGAGCATTGATGAATGAAGACTTAAATGGTTCTGCAAAGTCACAAAGGCACATCCAGGCATGTCTCCTTTTGGCTAAGCCTGAACCTGCCACTCAGGAAGTTCCTTTGGCTGCATGTACAATGACCCTCATTAACAAATTTGACATGGACTCCAGAGTGGTCAATTGAGAAGCAAACTTGTCTTTGATTCCCTTAGTAGCAACTCCTATGATCTGATAATTCTTTGACCAGATCCCTTTGGAGTCTGGTAAAATGTGCCAGGAAATTCAACAACTTTAAGGCAAATGTCGATGATGCATAAACCCACTTCCCAAATCTGTGCATTATAGGGGGTTCTCTATTGGGAGGATGGATAGAGGAACTCTCATCAGCCAGTTCTTTTTTAGTGGTGGCCACAATGACCATGTCATCTACTGGTAGACCTTTAGCCTAGAACTGCTTGTCCGCTGGAGTGGATAAACTTTTGTCTGCTCTCTTAGGAATAGGTTCACTTGGTTTTGGTGCCTTTCACACCCACTGTGAGATCAATTGAATAGCTTGTCAGCAGGTGGATTCACCCAAGACATAGACAGGTGAGTACCAAAAGCCTGCAGGTACACCAACTCCTCTGAGGAAGGATTTTGGCGCACCCCTCTGTTTTAAAATTTCCAGGATGTCTCAAAAGGAGACATCATCAGGGGTGACCTTGGGGACCCTTCCCCTTCATGCAAATCGGTGTCTTCTGTGACTGATTCTTGTGGGGAATCTAAGTGCTTCCTCTTTCACTTTTTGTTCTGAGGGCCATCCTCAGGGGAGAGTCTGGGGAGGTATCAGAAGAAGACAGGACATGAATCTGTGAGTCTTGCATATTCAGTACTCGCTGCCTCAGTGGAGAGACAGGATGAATAAGGAAGCATGAGGACAGGATGCACTCTGAGGAGAATTGGACCGACTGAGTGACTGCCATGGACAAAGCCCTCTCCTTTGCCTGGAAAGCTGGCCACCCCTGAAGAGGGAAGGGAGCCCAGAACTGAGAAAGACTTTCTCAGAACCATGGTCACTCCTTCCTCTGATGAGACAGCCCTCGAGGCAGAAGCCAGTGCTGAAATGCACCATGCTGTAGTTCCAAGGCACAGAGATAGCTCTGAAAAAATTGGAGTTGACCCCAGCTCTTTGGAGCTGACAGGACAGATGCAGCCTCGGTAGGCCTCTGGTTCTGACAGAGCCAAAGAGCTCAGGGAAATAATTGGTTCCAAAGGGAGAGATATGTCTGGAACTGATACAGTTTGTGCCAGGATGCTCAAAGCTGACATCTCTAAAGCTTCAGAGTAGGTCAGAGGAGGAGGAGTAGTGAAAGGGGTAGAAGATGGATCGGCTTCAAGACCCAGAGGGGTCAGAGCTGAGGGAAGACCTGTAAGTCCTTTCATCCATAGAATTTTATTCACTAGTCTTTCCACATCAATTTTAGTGAGAATTTTGGTGGAACAGATAGAGGCCTGAGGAGGAGATTTTGTTCTCTGTAGAAAAACCTTGGGTAATTCATCAGCAAAAGGGTCAATAGAAGGTGAATAGATCACTCTTGGCAAATAAAGCTGAACTGTCTGCACCAATGTAGTCAACACTGAAGATAAGGTGTCCTTAGTCAAAATTTGACTTTCCTGCAGAGATTTTTTAAATGTACTAGTAGTCGGAGCAGTAGTCAGTACCGATGACATCTTTTCCGGCACCGAAGTTTTGGGTTGACATCCCATTGGATCCAAGGTATTTGATGGAGCCAATGACATGCTTTTTTGGAGTCGGTTCTAAGGGGGATGATGTAACTGACAAGCTCCTCTTTTTTAACATGTCCAAAGATGAAGAAGAGGAAGGGGAAGAAGTATCAAATTTACTCTTCTTAGCATATATGGTTTCCCCAAAAGGTGCTGGAATTAAGCCCTTCAATATTAATTTATTTTTTATCTTGCTCTGTGACTAAAGCTGTGACATATGCTACAGTCCTCTTGTAAATGAACTGCCCCCAAGCAGTAGATAAAAAGAGGATGAGAATCAGAAAAAAGATTTTGTGGATGCACTTTTGACACTTTTTAAAATCAGCGGGCCCTTTAGATTTGTAATCTATAATGGTTGGGAGACAAAGACACAAACACTAAGCTTCTATAGAAGGATAGAAGCAGACGTAGAGCAAGAAAAATTGTATATGACTATTATCAATTATAGTTACAGATACACTGAAGTGTATTGGGAGAGAGGGAATCTATCAAGAATGATAGAAAGAATACACTCAAGTGTACGTAAAGGAAGAAAGGAATATTAAAAGTGCACAAAAATAGTACAAAATATAATGATAAACAGTAGAAAGACTAACAAGAGAGTTTAAACTCGAAATGTTACTAGAAATATTTATAAAAATTGATTTAGTTTGAGAGCTGAGGTTAACGCGTCTGTCTGAAAAAGCAGCAAACGAGATCTGAGGTAACTGGGAGAGGGGAATTATGGGTAAGGATGAAGCATGAGAGCTTTTGTCCTGTGTGAGCTGTAGTTGAGCTGAGTTGCTTCCAATATTGGAACCGAACCCATAAAGGATAAAATGAAGATTGACAACATCAGATCATGAATTAGCATACTACTCTGCCCATCACAGCTATTCCCTGATGTTAACAGATTTGTCACTGATGGAGGTAAGTTGAGGTAAGGAGATGACTGGTACATGTCCTTTCTGGAAAGGACAGTCTTCTGAAGATAGCTCCATCTAATACATCGGGTTTATCATCAAAAGCATGCTAATCATGTAGCTTCAGAATTCAGCGTACATCTCATGACCATAACTCTCAACCTCTTAGTGCAAGAAATATGGACAAAGCCAGAAAGAATGGGGGGACAAAAGCCCAAAAATAGGGATAGAATTTAAATATTGTTCTTATAAACTTAGAAAGTTGCTAAAATAAAAGGTGCTGCATATTACATATTTTCTGAAGAATATAATGTCTGAAACTCAAATGTTTGTCATTATTTCATATTATTTAGTGACTACAATATTCAGTAATCTACCAGAAAGCCACAACTGTATGAGGAACAGACCAAAAATATGAGGCAAAAATCTGGGCATTCTGTGAAAATCTGTACAGTTGAGAGGTATGCTCACGAGTGTTTGTCCCAGTCATAGCAAAGTCAACATGTCTACATCGTCAGCCTTCATATCCCACTCTAGATAAAATCTTGCAAAACACACCAGAGACAAGATCATTCTTCTTGGAGACTTCAGTTCTGGACTTAGAGGTGATTAAGATTTCCAGAGTAATAAAAACTGCATGATGGAAGCAATAGTGTTACACAGGACTTCTGTACAATCTTTGTAGACCACAGTCCTCTGCTCACAATTATTATCTTCAGGGAGAGGGAGGGAGAGCAATGAGTATAAAATGATTTGTAGGCTCCCTTGATCCAATTATTAACTTGTTCGCAACTATGTGACTGTTAAAGCAGATGATGAAAGGCATGCCCACATCACAGAGCCCATCTGATGAGTTGACTTCTGCTGACTGACAATTACCTTGCCAAGTCTATTGTGAGTATTCAGATTACTCAAAAGTATTAAAGGCAGCTGTATCAGTGCGTACTAAATTCAGCTCCAATTCATTTAAAAAATATTCAATAGAATTCTATTAATTTATTCAAGCGATGTTTCCTATCCTGTCTATAGCTAATGATGATAACAGACATACTACAATGAGTTTAGGACTACCCTACAAACAGCATATATAAAATTCATTAGTTACCTATTCCGCTTTCATGAGCCATCTTTTTATGAAAATTATACTGTGATTCAAGACTTGAACTGAGTGGGAAGAATTCACTGTATATTAAAATTCATCACCTCACAAAAGTAAAATAAAAAGAATTATATACTAGTAGGGCAAGGCAGAAACTCAAAGATGGCTCCAAGATACCGAAATAAATGTCAGCAAGACAAAGATGATAACATTCAGCTATGTTTGGCAGAACACTACATAGGGATCTTCTTGCAGCCTGCAACAGCCATTGCTTACCACATTTTCCTGGTCCTACTTCACTGCATTCTCAAGATTATAAGACAGTGCTAAAAGGCCCAAAAGCCATCCGTGCTAGAATAAGGGAGCAACATGAGCCACCTCTGACTGTGAATCTCTTGGGAAAGGTGTGACTGTTAAATTTGTCTACAATACGTTGACAGAGAATATCCAGCTGAGATGCCTGCTACTGAAAAAAAAGATGAGCAGAGCTGTTGGACAAATGAAATAGCAGGTAAAAGTCCCTGAATCTGGAGATGTGGAACTGTCAGATAAGCTGCATAAACTTATTCTATACACCAAAAAGAATAAGATGCTAATAGAAGGTTTTAGGAATGCTAACATTTTTTAAGATGTCAATAATGGTGGCATGCCATTTTCTGGAATTTGGTGAAACTTTATTATATTACTGTCCACTGCAGGTAAAGTCCCCACTCATATTTTTCATAACAATCACATTCCCAAACTCCCTTGTAGAATCACAATGTGGAGTTAAACCACCCCATAGAACAACAAGCATGATCTTCTTTGCTTATCAGATACAAGAAAAGCATTGAAAGGAATATCCCACCATGAATATGACTGAATTCCCTAAACAAGGCATTTGGCTCCATCATTTGTAAATGTTTGTGGACAGTTGTGGCAATACTGTAACAACCTTCAGCAAGATTCTAAGGGTCCTGGAATTATTGGATAGTTGTCAGTTTTCTCCAAAAAGCTTCGGATAAAGGCCATTTCTGTTTTCAAGTTGGAAACAAGAAAGGATGTGTCATCACAACATACGTGTTCCAGATCTTCATAACACTCATCCTCATCTTCAACGAAGACCCTCTTTGGACTACAGAATAGATGGGAGGATCTGTAGTACTAGACATCTATATGTAAGAACATGTTTCCGAGGCATTTATCATTGATTTCCATTATGATGCTGATCATGCCATTCTTAATCACAGCAACAGTGATCTCCAAAATTCACAAAATGGACTTGCATAATTTTATCGATTACTGATTTTTCCTGAATTCAAAGAGACAAAATCTCTTTTTCAGTTTCTACAAATAAATGAAAGCAAGCTGCTATAAGCTGGCTGTCACAACAGAAATCTTTCTAGGAGCCTCTGCCTTATCTCCTAACTCACTAGCTCACTCACTCCTGATGTGCCTCCATCCATAGCTATATCTACAGTATAGACAGCATGCCTACTTTTACAATAACCATTTCTGTTTTTCCTGTCCTTTATTTTTAGACTACATGATGCAGCTTTTTCCAAGACTGGAAGGTTATTTTTAGAATATTCAAAGAAATCTAGCTGACAGAGAGCAATGCAGGCTTTGGGTCTTGTCTGTCAGTTTTCTTGTGATATTCATGTAAGATACCTGTATGTTTTTTTTTTCTCCAGTTTTCAGTTGATTAAATATTGTCCATGTAAAACAAAAATGGAATAATCAAGATAAAATATATAAAAGAAACTAGCAAAACTGACATAAAATCAATAAATGCAAAACATTTTAAAGAAAATCTGTCAGCTATGTTGAAATATATATATATATTTAATTCCATACATTAAAGGAAATGACCCAGGCTTAAAGAATTCATCTAGTATTCAGTAAAGAGGAAGGATTTAACCACCATGGTGCTTTACAGTTTTGCTTGTAAATAATAATTTTATGTAAGTTTCTGAGGAAAATAAATTATCAGTTCTGCTTACACAGCAACTGACAATACTGCAAAACCAAGCAAACTGGAATGAAAATCGTGCGAACTTTGATATCAAAAGAGTATGACCACACATCTAAGATATATCCTAAAAGAAAAAAAATCTGTCTAGGAAGGAATACAGTTACCTGCTTTGAATTTTTTGTTTGTATAACATTGGTTGGACTCTTGGACAATACTAACCCCTACTAGACTAGACTATAAAGCATTCAGTAAACCAGAATATTCAAACTAATTAAAATACAATATTTGAAATATCTAAATTATAAATTAGTCCACAGGTATTTTTCAACAAACATACTATTCCTGAATTATAGCAGCAGTAAAGTCAACTTGACACAATAAGATGCGGTCTTGCATTTTTAATTTTGATAAAATGGTATGTATTTATGAGCTAATTATTGGTTAAGAAATAAGAAAATATTAACTATTCTGCAAATTTATTAGTTTTTTTAACTACTTAAACATACAGATAGGTTAATCAGTTAGGACCTTTTTTTCAGCTATGACTTGGGCTTATATTCATAGCTCCATTCAAAATGCAAGTATTCAAATCATTTACATTTGAACATAATGTTAACATGATTTTTTTTTCTCTGAGTTTGGTAGCATATAGAAGAAAATGCTTTATTTTTTCAGTAAAAATCAAGTATTCATATTCCCCGTGAGAAATAGCAACTTCAAAATCTATTAATTTAAGCAAAGGGACTGGGAGACATAAAACATTAAGTTGCAAAAATGTTTGCTCATCGTCTTCATATAGCAATTTTGTGCATTTGAGTCAGATCTCAATATTTATTGATAGACCCTGCATGTGTTACTAGTTCAGGTTATAGGATTTAATATGGAAGCAAAATGTATAATACTGAAATGTTACTAGTGACTAAGGAAACATGAAAATCATATAAGCTTTGCAATGTTAGATGAATTTTGTAAAATTACATAAGACAAAAGGGCACATCTAATTTAGAAAATTAAGGTAATTTATAATACAGTACTCTGATACTAACTATAACTAAGCATATCTACAGACATACCAAACACAGAATTATGTATACAGGTCTTTTCTGTGACCCTGTGTTACTTGCATTCCAAAATAAAGAATATATATTTAGTAGTTATGATTCCATGTTAGAGCAGTGTAACATAATGTTATTTTCATTTTGTTAGAAATGGAAAATTAGAAAGCATTTAAGTAGAGCTGTTTAAGTGGATCTGACAGCCTCTATTTAAACACGCTCTTCAAGGAAATGATGCTGCATAAAAATAAGTCCTTAAAGAGGTACCTTGTTACTCAACATTCTATGTTATTTGGTACAAGGAAAATCTACACTAAGTACAGTTAGCATAAAAGTCAGTATAGTGTTAGAAAAGTCAGTAAACTCATTATCAAAAAATGTTACAAGAAAGTAAAAGAGTCAACAATAATCTGTCAGCTTGCATAAAAGGACCTTGTTAGACTCATTCTAAGATTTGGCATTCTTGATTCACCATAACTTTTGTTTCATTCATTGTATGGTAAATGAGATAATTGCCTATTTGAAGTCAAACTGCTTCTTTTATTTACTTTTTTATAACTGGGACTTGTCTTTCTTAGATTCCAAGGGAAACCTTTCCCAGCAAACTGTACAGCGCCTGTATCCAGCAAAAAATCTATACATGGTCCTTTCACATAGTACTTTGTTTTGTTTGTTAATTCTACAATTGTTTTTTTTTTAATTTTTCTGGTCAGTATGCATGCTTTTGTAAACAGTGATGAACAATCCCCTTTTGCGAGAGACAGAGAAGTGTTGCATACGAGATTAGAAGAGAAGCTATGCACCCATGACACTTTGAGTGTTCTACACCCAGTTTATAAATGTATCACATTCCCAAATGTTGTTCCTCTCGCCGCAAAATTATGTGGCACACATCCAGACCTGCTTGCATTCTGATTTTCCAGTTCTTTAAACTGAATTGCATTATTCCCATAGAATCATATTTTTTTATGAACACCTAACAATATTCAAAATGTATTTTTGGCGTCCTGGACCTCTGCTGAAGATGGGCTATCATCCCACCCAGACCTCCCCGGTAAACAAACATCAAATAAAATCAATAAATTTATAGATGAAGTTAACTTAATATTTACCTCAGCAGAAAAAAAGATGAGAGAGAACTTTAAACTTGCAATCTGTCTCTGGTGCTAATTTATTAAAGCAACCGTTTTATTCTGCTTAGATGGCAAATGTTGGAGGTGTGAAGTTGAAGAAAGAGGTAACTGGGAACATATGTTTTGGGAGTGTAATGAATTGGCAGACTTTAAAAATTCCCTACACAATACTCTGTCAGAAATAATAAACAGGAAAAATGCACCAAAAAGCCTTAACCACCTTAAAACATTTAATGTGTTCCACAGCAAGCAAAGCACAACACAGCACACAATGCTAACGCTGAAACTACTACCAGTTTGTTTTCGTCTCCAACTTCATCAGAAAAATGCTAACAATCCAAACCCCTCCCCATTTATACCTTTGCACACTGCCAAAACTTAAAATCATGTGATATTGAATTCAATTGTAACCCTTTCCTAAACATACCTTAAAAACAAGTATAATAAATACAAGCATAATAAATACAACTTTCCCCTGTTTAAAACACTTTTAAATATCTAAAAACACACTTTCGAACCCTGTAGTAAATAAACAGATGGATATAAAAAATGAATATATGTTAAAAATGAATAAATTAATGTAAAAAATCAAGTAAAATCAATCTTGTTGAACAATATTTCAAACCATGTCAGAAATACTTGGTGAGCAAATGGGTGTAACTAAGGAAATTAGTTTATGAACTGGGATACAGCATCTGAATTGTCTAGACATAGTAAGGTCTTGTTAAATTTAATTTTGGTGGCTGCCAGAAAAGCTTACTGAAAATGTAATTCAGGATATAAACCGACTGCATTTGAAGTAGGAAATATTGTAACAGAGAGAAAAAGAACTGGAAGTGGTAACTTAGAAAAGAGTACAAGCAAATTACATTGAAAAACTGAAAATTGTAGAAACAATAAATGCAGAAGAGGATGAATGAAGTTTAAGGGAAGGCAGAAATTGAGCAATTTATGTAATGCTGGATCGATGATAATTGTACAAAAGAATACATGTGACGTACAACATTTGTAACTGTGAAAATGTTAACATGGTTTGTTTTCTCTTATATAAATGTATGTTTGCCTAAGTCACAAGTGATAATTCAATAAAAGTGTTAAAAAAATTTGTGCAACTTAGGTGCAGACACAAAGCTGTACTGGTTAGTTACTGTTACGGAACTACTGCAATCCTGATTTTCAATGAAGTTTTAAACAGATAAATGAGAAAATACACATGTATGTTAAGTGAGATAGGAAGGAATATTTTCTAATTGTCCTTTTGTGGTTAAGTGAGATACTGACCATTACTTTGTCACCCATACATTTCTATATACTAATTTCTGATTGATTGCAAAATTCTACAACTGTATACCATAGATGGCCACTGCAATAATTCTAAAGTATTTGAAGCAGTTAACAATTAGAATTGGTAATCTAAACTGCCCATAGGTGCTTTTGTAGAATGTGTTTGTGTACATGCATGTGCGTGCGTGTGTGTGCGCATGCACGCATGTGTGTGTGCGCGTGCACCACTCAAATACTGAGACAGGCTTCAGATTTCCCATAATCCTAAAGATGATAAAGTGGAAGTAAAAATGATGAACTAATGATGAATGTATAAATAAATAGTGCAGCAATATTATAATGATTAAATAAAATATTACATATTATTTCACAGATTGCATTTGAGTAAATCAACAGCAGAGTGTCATTATACTAACATTTCTCATAACCATTCTTGAATAAGACCTAACCACTAAAATTAATGTGTAGTGACAGTGAAAACTATCGGAGACAAATTATTTTGCAAGAAGAAATTCAAAAGATAGATAAAACCACAAAATACACAAAGAAAAAAAGGCACTCCTCCCTACAAAATATATAACATTTGCCTGTCCAGTGGCATAGAGGGATAAAGTCCTGACTATGGTCCAGATGACTTGGGTCACTTAGTGGCTTGGGTGAATGCCAAAGCATCAGGGAGGGATGGGTGCTGCCATCCTTGGGGGGATATTGCTGTGGGTGCCTCTGATGGTGATCCCTGTGGCAGGCTGGGAGCATCATTGACAGGGAGTATATTCATTAAGGGGAATGGGGGGGGGCATGGCTGAACTGTCATGGAAGTGGGATGAAATGTTGTACACCTCCATTGCATGCCCTTCCTGGAACCGCAGAAGAGGGGGGAAGAAAGAGAATAGGTCACTCCCCATCTTGAAGATGAAGAGCAACTACCCAGGATGTCTTTAGGATCCTCAATGACAATAGCTTAAATTCAGGTATTGGACCAATTAGACCAGGGGTGAACTGGAGTGTCAGTACAGGCAGCAAAAGGACATGGGGCACTGGTGACAGCTGTTGAAATGATAGCAAGGGTAGAAAAAAGAACTATAAAAAGATATGTAGTATTCATTACAAAATAAAAACATTATTTCACACACTGCTTGTAATACATTACTCATAGTTCATCAAAGAAACATATGGGACAAAAGAAATATGATGACTAACATTTCCCCCTTATATAAAACAGATGCAATTCATACTCAAAAACAAAAACACTTCATCAAAAAAATAAGTCGACTCTCTAGCCCAGATCAGTGACATAAAGGCAAGAAGTCCAGAGTGCAGTCCAGATAACCTGAATTCAAATAGCAGATTGGACACTGGAAAAGCCAGGTGGGGAAGGATGGGAATTAGAAACGTACTGGTTTACCCATTGAGGGTTGATTTCCTGGTCAGTGGATTTCCTCAATTTCAAGAGAAGACTTGCAGGTCACAAAGGCCATTAACTGTGGTGACTGGGACTTGGATCTTCAAGCAGGTGAGGGCAGCACTCAGAAATGTGTGTGTGTGTGTGTGTGTTCAGTGGAGGATGTAGGAGGCTTCTGCATTAATGTGAATACCCATATCAACCAGAAGGAAATGAGGCTAGAGACGTAAAGATCACATGTACACTGCTGAAGCTATAAAGTGAGTGTTGGGATTCTCATTTCCTAGTCTATGTTACTTTTTACTTACATTCTGCAGTGATGGAATAATTTGCAGCTTGTGCTCATTTTAAATTAGCCATCCTCCACAAAGAGAACATGTTCTTACTTCTACTTATGTGTGCCTAGGAAATGATAATTTTTCTTGGATGTTGTAACATCCTATAAGGATCTGGAAGCATAAATACTTATAGTGTGTATGAGGGAAGGCAAATGTTATAACAGTGTAAAATAATGGCCGAATATGGAACCACCAATGACGAGTTCAGTAACAAACCACATAGCATGGTTAATAATTGCTTCCTCATACTTACAGAAATACATTTAAAAGACTAATGACTAGTACGTCCTTTCAGTGTGTAGCAGCATGGAACATGAATGGGGAACATTCCACCTAATAAGGTTCAGTTTAAATGTCTGATGACAGAAATTACTTCAGTAACTGTAGCAATTCAGTAATTTATTTTCCTGAAATACATGCAGCAAACAACTGCTCATTTCATCCAACTAGACAGTTTCCCTGCTATTGTGTTTTGTTCCATTTACACCTGCAGCTACTTTGATTTGACAATTACAAAACTTCTCTTCTTACTTATTATTTGGCTAGCCCATTCCTGCTTGTTACTTCTTCTGAATTACACAGACTCCAAATAGAATGGGCTGGATTCACGAAGGCTTGCACAGAGTTTAAGAGCAGTGTAAGACTCCATGCAGCCAACATGTCTGCCGAGCGATCCAGGAACAGCCGGCAGGGGCGTGCAAGAGAGCTCCTAAAACGACTCTTGCACGGACAGGGTTAGTTTATGAAAATTACCTCATTTGCTGCTAAAAGCTATGCAAATGAGGTAAATTTGCGATCCAGGAAACACTAACCTGTCCGAGTAAGAGTAGTGTTATTTGCAGAAATGTACTCGGTTGGCAACTGAGTACCGTTCTGCAAATAGCAAAACGGAGCCATGACAGCTTCAAATAAAGGATGCATCCAGTTGATGAAGCATGCCAATGGCCAAATATATGGCCATTGGCATTTTTATGTGTTGCAAAATAATAAAAAGTAATTTTATTTCCTCGATCTTCGATGTTTAAGTGTAGCGCAGCACCGCGCAAATGTGCGGCACACTAAAAAATCAGAAAATCAAGAATTTAAAAGCCACAAATATGATTTAATTCAAAATATTCATCTGCCATGCAAGTGAATAGCAGGCTGAAGACAACATGGCTATTGAGTAGTGGTTGCTAAGGGGGGAAGCTCAGTGTGAGAGATGTAACCAAGCATTAGTAGGCAATCCTATGCAAATGAGGATAAGGATAGTGAATCCCAATATTTCCTGCTATGTGAACCATGCCTCTAGAGTGTAAGAGTAGGATAAGGGGAGGAACAGAGTAGAAGATGGGTGACATCATGAGGGGGTATGTATCAAAAAGACTGTAAACTTATTGGAGCAGAGTGGCATGTGTTTGCTGTGAGTTACTCAGGACTAGGAGAGGTGTCTACAGTTGTCTAAACTGAAACCCAGAAACCGAAGGTGTATGCCATGGCTATCACAAAAGTTTCTTGCAAAGCTGCTTACACTGTGTGCATGCGTGTGCACGCGTGTAAACCTGTCTAAGCCTGTGTGCGCGGGTGTGCGCCAGTGTAAGCCTGTGTTAGGCCGTCTAAGCTTGTATACACGAATGTACACCTGCCTAAGCCTGTGTAAGCTTGTGTAAGCCTGTGCGCGTGCGTATGCGCTCATGTGCGCATATTTGTGCTTGTTTGCATGGCGCTGCCCCCTGTGGAAACAGAAAGGGAAAAGCAAGGAAAAGAAGTAGTAGGAAGTTAACCAAGGAGAACTAGCAGAGCTGCCAGGTGAAATCAATCAGAATCAGCCAATTACACAGGCAGTACAGTAGCCCAGCCCAGCCCAGCACTTAAAACTCTGCAAACAACATTCCCCCATGTTTTTCTCAGAAACATTGCAGTCATCAATGAGAAGTGAAAACTTAAAAAGCTTAAACTGAGACATAAAAATGTTAGGGGCTGCCATTGCTGTTATAAGGCAACATGTGCAAGATGCTGAGGGTGGTGCCATTGTGAATGCTGCTGAGCAACCCACAGTGAGGAGACAGAGAAGAGTGTACAGACCCAGGGTAACCTACCAGGGGCTACACGAGCTGGAGATAGTGGAGCGCTATAGAGTGGACAGAGAGCTCCTACAGTAAATTGTTCAGCTGTGCAGGCCACGCCTCACACACAGAACCAACAGAGGGGAACCGATACCAGTGGAAACCAACGTATGTGCTGGCCTAAGAATACTAGCAACAGGTACCTTCCAGAGACCAACTGATGATATGATGGGGATTTTACAGGCATCAGCATCCAGGGTACTGCACCAGTTCCTGAATGCCATGTCAGCACATGTCAGTGATCATGTATATTTCCCCAATTCCCGTGAGGTATTGGCCAGCAATATGTGTATCTTCGAGCAAATAGCAGAATACCCTGAGGTAGTGGGTGCAATTGACTGCATGCACATACACATCAAATCACCAGCCGGTGAGCGGGGTAGGGCCTACATCAACCGCAAGGGCTTCCACTACATCAACTACCAGGTTGTGTATGATGCCCAGGGCATAATACTGAATGTGTGTGCTGGCTGCCCTGGAAGCTACCACGATTCCCATATGTGGCATCTGACGCAGCTGTACCAGACATTTGCCAATGGGGACATCCCTGATGGTCACCTAGTGGGGGATGCTGGATACGCACTGGAGCCGTGGCTGATGACACCCATCAGAAATGCACACACACCTGAACAAGAACTCCATAATGAGGCACACGCACAAACACGAAATGTAATCGAGCATGTGTTTGGGATGCTCAAGTCATGTTTCCGGTGCCTGGACACATCTGGTGGAGCCTTGCAGTACTCACCAACTACATGTACCCAAATTGTCATGGTATGTGCCATGCTACACAATATGATCCTGTGAAAACAGCTGCAGCAGGAACAGCATGGGGCAGGGCCAAACAGCCCCCCACCATTGCCTAAGCCTGCACAGGCACAGCGTGACTCGGAGGAGGAACAACCTGAGCCTGCCCCAGTAGGCAGAAGGAAGCAAGCCCAGTATGCCTTGGCCTTGGCAAAGAGGCAACGCATAGCACATACACTGTCTCAGTAGGAACCCTGGAAATTATACCTCTCTCTGACTTGCACATAAAATAAAAGGGATGCCTAACTTGACACTACCTATTTCCAAACATGTATAGGGAGTGTAGTATGTGCATCTGACATAGGCAGCCCTGCAGCACCACCTGAGGTATGATTGCCATGTTTTAAGCAATATAAAGCAGTGCTGAGCAGCTTTTACCAATATCTAGTATATGTAAACAAAACTGCTTGTGCAATGTTGGCCACGGTCGGGCAAAGTTGAGCAAAGTCAGTTAAACATGCTCATAACTGCTTTAATGTTCCTTAAGCAGTCTGGTCTGGCCAGCATGAAAATAAAAAGCAGTGACAGGGCTTGAACCCAGGATACTGTGCACTATAGTCACAGTGCTAAACCACTAAGCCATGATAGCATTACAGTGGCATAGACACAGCAGGACAATTGTACACTAATGCAAACACAAAGCAATGCTGTATCATGCTCCTAATGAGGCAAATGGGTAACCTCACCCACACGCCTATGCAGACAGAGAACATCAGGCCAGGTGTTGTGATGTGGGTTGTGTAGGCTATGAAGTCGCAAGCTAATATATGTGACAATGGACGCTAAGATCTGTAGTACAGTAGTATGCCTCAAGCCAGTACAATAGGCAACAGTATAGACTGTAATGGTGTCCTGTACATAGCAGTGCAGGCACAGCAAATGTGTATAAGTGTCAGGTGAAACCCACATCCTATGTACACCCACAGTAATAACCCAGTGTGCCCACGGGTAGAAATGTACAAAGAATAGCTGCCCCCCCCCCCCGTATGTAGAAATGTTGATAAGTCTATGCAAAGTGTCTCATGGAAGCCCTTCAAGCACAGCATGATCCCTGTTGATCTATGACACAAAGGTGAGCCCTGCTGTAAAAATACACCTTGATTTACCATACACATATAGTATAAATGTGTATACTGTGCGTGCTCACACACTCCAACAAATGTAGTGGATTTCATTCGCAATCACATTGAAAGGTCATACTGGGCATGCTCACACACTTAAAGAAACGAAGCAAATAGGCAGGAAGATACTGAAAGGTCATACTGGACATGCTCACACACACAGGCTAAATACGGATGTGATAATAAGGGATCTATGGACAAATGTGTATAGTCATCTCTACTTCCAGAAACACATTCACAAAGTGGTGTGAAAATCCTGCTATGTGTACATACAAACTGCCAAGGTCTGTGTATGTAGGTCAAAGGAGGTTGCCACTACTCAGCAGTCATCAGATCTGTCAGAGAGTACCACAACACACTTGCGATGAATCTGACTAGGCACATTCAGCAGCTAGAAAGACCAATGAAGTACCTTAACAAGAGGATTACTGGCCTCAAATAGTTGCCCCATGCAACAAGAATGAATGTAACCCAAGCTGTACTTCGTTGCATACTGTCTACGCAGGAGATCTCTGCCCAACAGACAGGTCCAAGTCATGGTTACACTCAGATCTGTTCTGAGTTACAGCTCAATGGCACTAAATGTACAGAGCCAACTGATATTGGCAACATCCTGGCAGATAGGATCAGTGTTAACTTTACCCCCCTCTCACCCATGAAAGAGCACATGTCTATAATGGAAGACTGCAAAGTTGCTGTCATCATGGCTGCACAGGTAAAAAATGCTCTCCGAAGCCAGTATCACAGCAACCATGGGACTAGATAACTTCCCAGGCTGTGTAATATCTACTTCCCTGAAGTAAACATCAACATGGAAGGTCTGTGGCTACTGAAGTTTCCAGAGGACTGCAAACTAGGAGCCATCATTGTAAACACTAAAGATGTGGACATCCTACAAAAGGGCCTCACTGAGACAGATGGCTGTTGTCCAAGCCTTGGGCTGTAGCTCAATGCCAAAAGGTGCATTATCATCACCTTTGTTAAAATCTCTGTAGCCAAGAACTACAACATAGGTGGTAGTATACCTCACACTGTAAGTGTGACAAGAGACCCTGGGTCACAGGTGGACAGTGGATACAACTGTGATAAGCACATTCCCACAGTAGTCAGGAAACCATCTTATGTGGCACACCTCATCACAAAATGTGTCTCATGCAGAATAAAAGAGGACAGTGTTCCCCTCTATTCACCACTCACTAGAACTATAAAAGAGTACAACGTCACTGTTGCTATGTACCTCGCAAGACAACTACAGCAACTGGAAAGCCAGCAGCAATATCTCACAAAGAGCATTAGTGGCCTGAAATACATGCCATACACAGACCATCGCAAAATGCTCCATCCGTACTCCCTTGCATATCGCCTACTCAGAGGTGTTCACTGTCTAACATACAAAGCTATGTCAAACATAGAGCTGCTGGATATGATCCACGTAAAACACTCACAATCACTCTGACTTTTGGACCCAAAACCATGAGTGAAATACAAAAGGAAGGGGTGTAGCCATTTACCTTATGGATATCCACACCTTCAGGTTACTGGCACAGCTTGAGGCCTTGGAGACCATGCAAGTGCAACTAACATTGGGCAAAGCTGCCCATCAGATTGTAGCCTGCTACAGATCACATACCTTGTCTCAGGAACCTCACTCAGTATTCCAGAGAACAATGGCAAATATAAAGGTCCTATCAAACACCATTATATGAGGAGATTACAATTACCCAAACATTGAGTGTGTGAATTACTCGTATACAACGTCCATTGCCCAATGTGACCTACAGTTAAGAAACTCTATCACCCTGGAACAGCTGGTCAGCATGCCCACTACAGGTGACAACATACTGGACATGATCATCACCAACATGGGGTACCAGTGTTCCACAACAGAGATAAACCCCTCGCTGGGAATATCAGATCATGAAGTAATCACACTGAACATCCACATCCCGCCCCCACACCCAGTCAATGAAACCACTGTGAAGACATTTGCAAAAGCAGACTGCACACTTTCAAAGACCAAAGTGGAAAGTTCCGAAGACCTCTTGCTATAGGATAATGGTATGCAATCTGCAGAAACATTTACAAGTGCAGCCCATGAGCATCTACAGGGATGCATGGAATGAGACATCACAAATAAAACCAAGATGCACTCCTCCAAAAATAGGACAACAAGCAGGTGTTTGTTGTACATAAATAAGCTAGACAAGAGAAGGAGGAAATGAACACATGATAGATCCAACTTCACTAAAGGAAAGGAATCACTGATCATTATCAGGAAGAAACAATGATCGCTCATAAAATAATCCAAGGATGGTTTCTAAAGACAAATAGCCAAGGAATGTGAGAATAAAAACCACAAAGCCTTCAGTAGCTATACCAGACATGTAGGTGTCACCTTCCAAATATGCTGTCAGCTACTGCAAAAAGGAATGACATACACCAAACCAACTTTCATTGCCCACATCCAGGGGAACAAGTTCAGTGTAAACTCCCCCCCATCACCCCCAAAAGGGCCTGTGTCCATCACAGAAGGATGCAGAGACCCAGACGTCATGGACATGCAGGTAAAGACAGCCCTCACCAAAGCTAAGAACATAACATCAATGCGACTGTATGTTGTCCCAGGCTGCGTCTTACACTAGCCCCATAAGGAACTACACACTCACCTACATTCACTGTCCAGACTCAGCCGTACCACAGGCTATGTACCCAAAGAATGGCATACACTAACAGTCATCCAGCTCCACAAAGGGTGTGCCAAAACAGAACCTGGAAACCATTGCCCACTATGTCTACTCAGCCGGGTCTACAGAGCTATTGAGCCAATTGTCATGGAACCCATACACTGAGGCATTGGAGATCTGCAGACACTGGACTCTACACAACTTTGCCTTGTTAAAGGCAGAGCCTGGCTTCCAAACCTAGTTGAGTTATTTAAAACAGTTACCATGAACATAGATGGAGGTGAAAGTAGTCCACACAGCCCACCTGGACCTCACTAAGGGCTTACTACACCATTCCCCACTCTGTCATCATGGACAAGTGTACCAGCTTGGACATTAACAGCTATGTCACAGGATGGGTGGCCAAGTGGCTTACAGATCAAACACACATGTTCATAGTTGCGGATGCCATGTCCAACTTTAAGCCAGTCACAAATGGCATCACACAGGTCTTAGTCCTGGGACCCCACCTGTTCAGTAGATACTGCTCAGAGCTACAGGGAAGCATGGCAGGTGTATGACTGAACAGGTTTGCAGATGAATGGTAACTGTGGTCCATAATCAACTGTACAGCTGACACAGACATCCTCCAGAAGTGTCTTACAGAGACAGATACCTGGTGTCAAAACAATGCCCTCAAGCTGAGTGGCAAAGAATGCATAGTCATCCCCTTTGGGTAAAACAAAGTGCACACAAATTACCACATAGGTGGTAACCCAGCATGTATGGAGAAAGTCATTATTGCCCTGGGGGCACAGGTAGATAGTAAACTCACCTTTGATGATCACATGCCCAAAATGATTAGATATTCCTTCAATGTAGCCCATCTAATGTCACTTAATGTAACCCACTTCATATAGTCTGATGATATCACCATCCTACAAATATATCTGTGGAAAAAGGCACTCCCAGTAATGTGTATAGCGTGTCGTGTTAATGCATGCTCCTCTAGTATCATGAAGTAGCTAGGTAGGGGTTAGAATCCTGCATTGGACAAGTGTGTGTGTGTGTGTGTGTGTGTGTGTGTGTGTGTGTGTGTGTGGTCTCCTTCGGAAGGAGCAACTTTTTAGTAGAGTAGTGAAACACCTCAAAAGTGGTAAACTAACCTTTGTCAAGTCTGATCATGTCACCATCCTACAAATATACCCATGGAAAAAATAACTCTTATTAATATGTATAGCATGTCATGTTAATGCGTACTCCACTAATATCATGAAGTAATCAGGTAGGGGTTTAAATCCTGAACGGGACAACTGTGTGTGGTCTCCTTGGGAAGAAGCAACCTTTTAGGAGAGTAGTGAAACACCTCAAAAGTGGTAAACTAACCTTTGTCAAGTTTGATGATGTCACCATCCTACAAATATACCTGTGGAAAAGAGAAACCCCAGTAATATGTATAGCGCGTCGTGTTAATGCATACTCCTCTAGTATCATGAAGTAGCTAAGTAGGGGTTTGAATCCTGCACTTAGTGAGTGTGTGTGCTGTATCTGTGTGACACTGTTGGTGAATGTGTTGTGGGTTTTGCTTTTACTACTGTATGACATATCAGTATGCATTGCACATGTGAGCTAGCTGTGTGGCAAATACATATACATACATGTTACCTCAATGATTGTATGTGTGGGAACCCTGCTTTCTCCAAGAACACAGCTGTCATCCTTGCCAGACTGTGCTGCTGCTTCCCAGACCTTAGGTCACATCTGTAGCTTGTGACAAGCCCAGCCACTGCAGTGATCCCTGGCCTAGGTCATCTGTGTCACACAAAGTCATTACGGTTCCTATTGGAATGTGTGTGTGAGGGTCTATGGCCGAGGTATATGTCAGACCTCTTCAAACACAGCAAAGTCTGTCAATGATGACTATTTATAACAGGTATTGAACAACCTTTGTGGATATGCATGCAGACCCCTTATTGCTTATGTGATCCACCAAGGAATCTCAAAATACCTTTGGAAATGTGATTAACAAAGGACAGATGACGTAACACTTGGTTGCATGTACACATCGGTACCTGTTCATCATGTTGTTGGCTACTACCTATGTGGTACTGTGGGGATAATATGTTCCCTAAAGGTGGATGACTATGCTTAGTTTGGCTTATAGCTTTCCAGCATGGGTTTGACAACAGGCATCTGTCTGTATGATACCCTTGTGCAGTATGTGTGTGTCATCTGGAGAATGCATTATATGTCACAGTATGCATTACCAGACGTGGACGGACATATCCCTACTGTGATTGCTTGTACCTAAGAGAGCTATATGCCAAACAGGAGTGGTGTCAGTAATGGGTGCAGGTGAATACCAGTGCTTTCTGGCATAGTATAGTACCCAAAGGATCCAAATGTTGCTGTGTGTCCTACATCTGTGTGTCGGTTGTCAAGACATCATCTAACGATTGGTTATGGTCAGGCTGTGGAAGTGATGTATACTACCAGAATGCAAAACAATGACAGCTAGTAACAGCATCACCCACAGCATAGTGTCAAACCATGTCATACACACATGTAGTCAGGTTCCGGAATGTGTGTAGTGCAATGCATACTGGCCAGCAATAGAAACTATGGAGTATTACTGTGAAATACAGAGCATGTCACCCTGGCCATGTGTCCACTATGCACGTACATGCAGACAGTGCACCTCCACCATGTTCACAACTGTACATCTGCAAATCTGTGCTACACACATCCCACACATACTGTCCACTCTCTAACACATGCTGCCAATACTGCATACATCAGCCAAGTGGCACGTGGCCAGGCAACACACAATTGGAACCAACACTGGTGTAAACAACACTACAATGACAATCATAGCTTTAATGCATCATGACTGCTTAGCTACACCTTCAAGCATATCATTACACTCTACTGCTGACAACATGCTAACATTGCTATACTGCTATATAGACACCCTGTGCATCAGCACCATGGTAGCCTGTTCCTTCATCGATGTTACAGATGACAGGAGGCTGCACAGGTTTCATCATATGCACAGGGTGTGTTGTTGGTTTGCCAGAGGCCTACAGTGAGCCATCCACTTGACATGTATATATGTGTGTGTGTGTGTGTGTGTGTGTGTGTGTGTGTGTGTGTGTGTGTGTGTGTGAGAGAGAGAGAGGGGCAAGAATACTGGAATGGGCCAATGTTTTAATGTGTGTGGGTATGTGTTAGCCCTAGGTGTCTGGAGTATGTGTGTGTGTCTGCATGCACACAGTTCTACCATGTGGCTGCCATATATGGGTATTTGTGGGATAGCCACAGACTGTACCTGTGAGGCTTTATAGATCACCATCTCTGGCCATGGATACGGTACCTGTGCCTGGCAGGGGTGCTACTGACACTATCAGGTACTAAGCCAGACTGGGTACTATCCCCAGAGGTGGATGGATGTAAACTGGACACAGGTCCCTGCTGGGACTGTCCAGAGCCACATGCACATGGTCTTCTAGGACGTTCTATGGACAGCCCACCCCCAACATTGCTGGGGCTGGTACTGGCACTACGGAAGTGGCTGTGACTTGAGGGACGTCCGTGGTGACTGCCAGCTGCTGATGTTGCTGGCATAAGTCTACGTCGATGTCTCAACCGTCCCACACTGCCCTGACACATGGACAAGACATTGCAGAGGATATCTAATGACTCTCCCCAACGTCTATCAGTGACCTCTGTGTAATGACGGATGGCACCTGCTAGGTCACGGATACTGTCAATGATGGCAGTATGTGCCCTATGTGCCCTTAGTCCCTGTCTGGTGCACTGTTCCATATGTGCCTGTGCCTCCATGACAGCCTGGAACATGTGTGACATTGCCAGACCTGTGGCACGTCTGCCAGTGGCATGATGAGCAGCAGTGCTCCTACGAGAACCCCTGGACATCTGCCTATGTGGTACCCTTCCAGCCATCTGGGTATGGCTGCTGTGTTGGGATGCATGTGTCATGGATACCACACTGTTCTGGCCAATGCCAACTGTACGCTGTCCCTCAGCTATGGGCATTGATGATGGATGTATTGGCAGTATGACTGTATGCATGAATGGGGTGGACAGCTGTGTACTGTCAACTGGTGGCCCAACGACAGACCCTGGAAAACACGCCTGTGCCTCCACACACCTATCTTCATTATCACTATGTAGCTCAGTGACATCAGTTTCCCTGCTGCAGTGAACCAGCCCTAACACAGCACCTGTGGGAAGAAGACAGGAAGCACACTTTACGACCTGTACATGATGTCGGCACACATGCACACATGAACACATGAACACATACACACATGCACACATGAACACATGAACACATGCACACATGCACACATGAACACATTAACACATGCACACATAAATACATGAACACATGAACACATGCACACATGCACACATGAACACATGCACACATGAACACATGAACACATGAACACATGAACACATAAACACATAAACACATGCACACATGAACACATAAACACATAAACACATAAACACATGCACACATGAACACATGCACACATGAAGACATACACACATGAACACATGCTCACATGCACACATGCACACAAATACACTCCTCACTACAGTAGATACCCACACACACCACCAGCAATCCAAAACATACTCAATAGTGGTTTAAGGTGGGTTATAGTATCACAAGGCAAACAGTCATATCACACGTCAGCATGCAGAAAATTTGTTGCTCAAGACCATGCAGTGCGAGTGTAGACAGCCCTTGTTATTAACAGTATACATGGCTTTGATGCATGTGTGTTGTTGTTCAGTGACTGGCCTTACCCTGGAATGCAATGTGTACATGGACACAACATTGCAAGTATTAAAAGGTCTGCAATGTCCTGTGCGCAATCACTCACAGGTATACATACCATGGCTGGATGTGTATCAGTGTGTCACATAGATGTCCATTTCTGATTACAGTGTCTGTAGCAGATAATTGTGGACACAGGTTTAGCACTTGCATGCTATGTATACACACAGGATGAGTGGTGCATGTATACGTGATGGAATACCATTGCTCAACATGGCCATTGTACAGTGGTTATGGTGAGTGTAGGACATATTGTGGACATGCCAGCGCCAGCTATGACATGGCATGTTACAACATGACTGCAACATTGAACATCACACATACCCAATGTGTGTCATGTGACCTATACACTCAATAGCATTACAAGACATATATGTGTCACTTTGTACAAATGGTGACTGCTATGCATATTGTGTATAGGTGCATATGTTTTCACACACACAACATTGAGGTGCATAGCAATGACTGCTATGTGTAGTACTGTGGTCAATGTAACTGGATGGGGTGTGGTACCATGAGCCATCATCATCATGCATCATGTGGTCACTCAAGGCTACTAATGTGTGCCAGACTGCCACCTAGCATGCTGTACCTGAACTGCAGTACTGTGGCTACATTCACAATTACACAGCCACTTGTTACATGGGTTTGTAAGGTGTCCAATAGGGTGCATTGCCTAACATGAATGTGTTATGTGTTGAAGAGTGTTGCACAGCCCCATGATAGGCCTCTACCCCTCAGGTATATTATGTGTGCTGTGTGGATGACATGTGGGACACTGAAGTGTGACCTTACAGCGGGTGTCTGGATATGCCATGTGTAGCATGTTAAGGTGTACTGCATATGACAAAGTTGTGTATGTTGTGTACATGTGTATCAACTATGCCTATCCAATGTCCAGTACGGTGTTGCCACAATTGCGTGTGATGCTCTGTGTATTGCATGTTATTGAGGCAGCTACTGACATTACTGAGATGTGCATAGTCTCACAGCAAACATTCACAGCATGCATTATGCGTAGGTGTGTTATATGTACATGGCCTACACCTCACCTATGACATGCACATTTCATTAGCAATATTACATTTATAACACACTCACCAGCATCGACCGGCTGCCTTGCTGTCACACCAGAGGGACCTACAAGAATATGAGACAGTTTGTCAGTGGCCACAACTGTGGCATTGCTACTGTGAGTTTGCAAAACTACAGTAGTACAGCAGTCGACAGTCACAGATGTACAGATTATATTCCACATATCAGTATTGCACAACACTAGGCAGCACAACTGCTAAACACACAGTACACATCTCACATATGCATAATCTAGCAATACAGGTAACAGTAGTCTACAGATAGGGCATGTTACCTGCATGCTCCATGTCAACATGCTGGGTAGCTCCGGACTCCATGATGACACATGTATGTTGCTGTTCCTGTTGTTGGCCAGGAGCCACCATGCTTATGAGCAGCTCCTCCACTCTGGTGAGGGGGGATGAATGGCTACCCCACCACCTGTGGCAAGCTGTTGTCTACAGATATCAGACGCACGGCACCGGACATGTCTAATTAAATCACTGCAGTGATGGCGTACCTGCTCATATGTCCAGTTATGCATTCCTATGTCATTTACCCGACGAACAAGATCTTGCCACAGTGCAGTCCGCTCATGCTGGTCCTGGCTGGTTCTAGAGAACAGCAGGGTGTAGTGCTGCACCAGGCTGCTGTATATTTCCTGTTCCTCTGCAGCTGTATAACATGGTTTGCGTTGGTGGGCCATGCCCCTGGAAGACAATTAAACAATATGTGTGAGCAAGTCATGTGGCACACTTAACATTCTAAAGTACAGATATCAATTAACTGCCATATATAGCATCTGATTGGCTGTCAGAGGATACACACATTCAATACCACATATTAGTGCTCAGGCCACAACTGGCTGACAGTGCCTGGCACGTTCTATATATATCAAACCATGTTCTATACAGCAGCAAAGAGAAGCCAGTATGTAAGACTATACACCAGTACATGGCACACTGTATGTGACACAATGCACCACCTAGCCACAGGAGGTATATATCAAGCTAATGCATAAAGAAAGATGTCATCCATTGCAATGAATGTAAAGTACAGTTACAGTATTACCAGTATACCACCCTAGTCGTTGATGCCAAACCCCTGCCTAACATATGTGCACAGTTGTTAATATAGGTGGCATACTGCTGTACTAGACTATACATGTTGCTAGATACACACATATACCCTGTAACACACATATGATTGAGGGCATGGTACAGGCATAATTACACACACATCAGACACATGCAACGCACAAATGTATGCCAACCCAGATGAGCTTTACCTGTGTACCATACAGTACTGTGTGTCACTACTTACAAAACCTTATGCCTGAGGTATGTAATCTGTGAGGACTACAGGGAACACACAAAACAGTGTTTGCAAGCAATATGAACATACACCATACTGTACTGTTTAGGCCTAGAGCTTCAGGTAGTACTACAGTTCATATGGGAGTTGGATTCACCAGCAGTAGCACTCACTAAGCATACATGTATTGCTTTGGCCTACAATGGGACACTGACAACAAGGGACTATGTCACACCATATGCCATACTACTTTTTCTGCCTAGCAATAGCATACACATCTTTTGCTGGGATCACAGCTAGGACACAAACTACCATGACAGAAACAATGCCACACTAAGCTATCACACCTTTACAGACCTTGCACACATTCACCAACACATTCACCATCACACTCATCAACTTCACATAGCAATTATTGCACTAAGTACATGTGTGTGTGCATTGTGTCATAGGTAGATAATACGCTATTGGCCCTAGGGCCTACAGCAGCCTAGCCATACCCTACCCTGGCCTTTGACACACAAGTAATTTAATTTCACTTGCCCCTGTCAACAAGAGCCACAGAGGTGATTCCTGGGGTGTATTTCCTATCTCCCAACCAATCATCAGGAGTATTTATGACAACTGATAATGAAGAGCTTTGTTTGCTATTGATAGGTGGTTTGTTCCAGAGTATGGCATGTCTCTGAGATGGGAATCTATCCCTCCAGCATGTGCTGTTTAGTGAGCTGACAAGATTTAGGGCCCTAGAGCGTGTATCTTGGAGGGATTGTAATATGTTTACGTGGAGGATGTCCAACAGCTATGGGTGTGACATAGCTCTGTATGTTAGGCAGAGGTCACCTCTGGGTAGGCGGTATGCAACACAGTCTAGCTGTGGTTTTGTGAGTCGGTCTGCATAGGGCATCTGTTTGAGGCTGGTATTACTCTTTGTGAGGTATGTCTGTGGCCTTTCCATTTGCTGTAGTTGTCATGTGAGGTACATACCACATGGGGCATTGTACTCTATAATGGGTTTTCAGTGTGATGAGTAGAGGGGAACACTGACCTATATTTCCATAGATGACACACCTTTTGTGATGATGTGTACCATGTAGACAGATTACATGACTAGTGTGGCACTGTGATTATCAAAGGGGAGGCTACTGTCCACCTGTGTCCCATGTTCCCTTATCACACCTTCGGTGTTAGGTAGACTACCACCTATGTGGTAGTTAATGGGTACAGTGTTTTGGCAAGACGGGGTGGCACTGCAGTGTCAACACTGAGCTTCAGTCCATGCCTTGGTCACCAGGCACCTGTCGCAGTAAGTATGACCCTGTGTGTGTCTCTCTCTCTCTGTATATATATATATATATATATATATATATATATATATATATATATATATATATACATACACACATACATATAAACATCCGTTGCTGTACATATAGATGTACATATAGGCATATATACAGTCCACTTTTCATGGTGGCAATATCAATTATGCGACAGTTGTGAGTTATATAGTTATGTAATAATATTGCACAGTGTTGTGCAGAATACATTGAAGGTGTCCTCAGCCCATGTAGCTTTAGCAGGCCTCACTGGCTGCAACACTGCAAAAATGACAAATCATACCCACAGCGTTTAACCACCACATGTCATATACCAGCACTGCATGCTGTTTTCTTTGCCACACACTACAACCTACATAGAAATATGCACATAGCAACCTTCAACAATATATATATATATATATATATATATATATATATATATATATATACACACCCTTCACAAACAGTTGCAGTATGTCCCTTGCCCTATGCACATGTACAGATACATATAGATATGTACTGCTGCTACATATGGATGATTCACAGTATGTAGAGTACTCTTCCAAAACATCTACTAAATGCCAGCAAATACATATGTGTTACATACCTTTCCTTTGTATTTCTCTGTTCTGTCTGTTTTTAAAGGAAATCATTTTTTTTGGGGGGGGGGGTTTCTCTGTCTGTTGATGTTGCTCTTTCTTTTTCTGTGTCTGTCTGTTTCTGTCTCTTTGTCTTTGTCTGTGTCTCTGCCTCTGTCTCTCTCTTGCTCTGTTGCTGCAATGGTATTATTGCATGTGTGGACAGCAAGTACAGCCTGCTTTTCTAGGTATCTGCACATGTGCATGTGATGGCCTCTGTACCAATTGGTGCCCACCATTTAGTAATTGCATGCAGCCTGCTGTGTTGTAATTGCAGTACTCACTGTCATAGCAGCCCACTGCTATAAAATGCTAAGTTAGGCAGGCGTAGCCCTTCCAGCTTTCCAAAGTGGGGCCCATGCTTGTTTGCTGTGGACACCATTGTGTCAGTCAGAAGGTTGGTATACTTCTTATATCCGAAGCTAGGGTTGTAGCCAGTTATTTGCATGTTGTACTCAAACCTGAATGTTGCTGCTTCTAGGACACACTTGTCAGTGTAGAATTTTACTCACCCCTCCAAATGCTAACACAAGATACATGGGAGTATGTCCTTTCTCTTCTAATTAGACAATTAACTGCCATACAAAAGTAGTTATTGCAATGTATTCTTTTGGCACATGAACTGTTTGTGAACTACTATACTGTAAATATTACTTTACTCACTTCTGAACAGTTTGTGGTTTTTCTGTGTTGACATTAGCACAGGCTACTCAAGACTACTGGACAAATTTCAGTACTGAGTATGCCTACCTACATCCTTGGTAGAGCCTGAATACACAGGTATTTTGTTCTTTTGGGTAGGGGTGCAGAAGTACAGAGAGCATTATTTATTATTGTGTGATGTTTATCTTGCTGAACATACAGGGTTGCTGTGTACCTGTTAGTTTATCAAGGCAAGTAGTCTGTCTGCGTAGCTCACACCTGTGGACATATCCAGATGGTAGCCAGAGGTTAGCCTATTATTCTTTGTCTGTGCATCACACCGGTCTTTTCAGCACTGGAACAATGGCATTGTCACAGTTGGTTGCTACCAGTATATGGCTACATCCTTTGATATTTCTGTGTTGTACTCCAACATAAGGGTATGCTTGTGGGACTCCTTCCAAAGTTATTTGTAGAGTGTGTAACAGCAGAAAATCTGATATGCCTGTGTGTTTCTGCCTCTGCCAGGCCTCTGATACACTGAGGTATATGTTTGAACAGCCTCAGGGAAAGGTACATATAAGTGAGGTACACTTGTGATATATTACATTCATTAAGTTGAGACTGAGAGAATCAGAGCATATGTATTAATACACCTTTTCTGACGTGCAAGCAGTGTCTACTCTTACTTATTGACATTATTCATTAAGTGTAATTCCCCACTTTTCTGCCTAATGGCAGTACATTTCAGAGAGATTCAGAGGGACACAGCTAACATTTGTTTATGAATCAGGGACATACCTGACAAGCAGTCACAGCTGGGAAGTATGGCCTCTGCCCTATTCAAATATGCCAGTGTTTATCCTGCTCTGATACTGTGTGGGGTTTGTAAAGTGCTACTGTAACATTATTTCCTGCTAGAATGGCTGGTTCTCTTTTCACAGTCATGCAATTCCACAACAGCTGCTGGTAAAGATCCACAGAACAAGATTTGTGTTATGGCATTCCTATTTTCCCTTTACATTCACTCATTGTAATGCATGATATATTTATTACAGCACCAACTCGCAACTTGTTGTATGTCTACTGTGGCTTAGTGGTACTTCATGCAGTGTAGTGTGTCTAAGGTCCGGGGTTCGAGACTGACAGAGGTGTTTTATTTTGCTGCTCAGCAGAAAAAGGGCCCTGTCATGCAGAGTGACTAAGGCACTTTTAAGCAGTTGTAAACAGGTTTGCGCGAGTTTGCTCGACGCTTAGCAATACTTAGCTAAGCGCGCACTCACGCAAGCCCGCTGACTATTGCTTAAAAGTGCTTACTTCCGCTAACGCCCGCACTCATTTCTTTGAAAGAAAAGAAAATGGGGAGATAGGAAAGTGGTGAATAAGGGGCACAAAGAGGGAAAACAGCTCGGGATGTGTAGGACGGGTCTAGGGAAGGTCCATAGCTGCTCATTTCTTTAACAGCAACAGCTGTGCATATACTACTAATTTGGATGGAATTTTGAAACCTTCCACCCATGAGAGAGGGGTGAGGACAACAAAGTATGTTGTACTGCCAATTAAATTTCAGTTTATGTGTCCAGTGGACATGTGTGCAAAATGGGCAGCTATGTATGGGGCATAATTTTTTTGTGAGAATTTTTTTAGGGGAAGTAGGTATATTTGGGGAGGTAGGTTGGGGAGGTAAACAGACAAGACAAACAAGATGCATACAGGGGTGGAATATGACACATGGGGTGGGTGAACACCATTGACGGGGAAGGGTGTTTGGAAATCGCAAGCCCATGAGCCCACAGATGGCAACAGTGGAACTGACATCCCCACCCATGGGCAGTGACCACTGCACCTTCACAGCCTGGAGGGTGGTTGTGTGGGGGCTGCATAGGAGGGGCAGGCTCACCCATGAGTCACGCCACTCTTGCCTTGAGCTGACATAGAGGATCAGCGACTGAACGCTTGATCTCCCTACGCACCACAGCCTGGACCATTCTGAGGGTGATAGGTGGCCTTCCTCCGGCCATGCTTGCATGGGGGGGGATGAGCCCCATCCCCTGCAGTGCTTCCACCCAAAGGTGGCACAGGGCCACCGGAGGAGGAGGTCCCGGGCTGGACACCGGACATGCTGGTGCCAGATGCCATCGCCAGCTGAGGTGGGAGAGGAGGGTCCACTGGGACTGGCCTTCCCATACGTTCTATGTTTAGCAGGATTTAATGACAATATGGGTTAGTAACAGACAACAGCATTCCAAATTAGTTGTAACAGCATGCAGTAGTATTCCCATTAACCCAACACACAAGAATTCCAACAGTTGAACAGCAAGCATAACACATGCATATTTAGAACAACAGTGGACATTCCAACAGCATGCAGGGTTGATTGGTGGCAACAGGCCAACAAGATTGTGGTATGTGAACAGGGCACATGCACCAAAGTACATGCAGATATTTATAAACCAGTAGGACATATGTCCCAACAAAGTTTTTCAGATTACACATACCCATTTAGGTGTGGAATGGCATTATTTATGACCATAAAGTAGGGTGTAAAAAGATCACACCATTAACAACTTATATATACTTATAACTTTACTCTACATTCCTAATGACTGCAGGTATATATCCCCTACATGTATTATTACACTAGGCAGTGTCCATTAAATTGTGAAATGGGTTTTGATAGTTGTTTATATACCTGACCTGTATCTGACATACAAACTGTTCAAGATGCAGATGTTACTGCTACGTATTTATATATTTCATTTATATTCATATATCTACATATCTGGCTGTCTTCAGGTGGCATTATCAGCTACATTTAAACAGACCCCTACATTTCTAGCAGCACACTGACATTTGTGTGGAACACAATCACAAGCTACTCATGTGCCAGATTAACCTGCACAAGTTAGCCATGAACCAACAGTTGAGGACTATATATATGCTTAAGAGCTACTGGCATTCCCTTCATCCACTTTATATGGACCTATACAAGTGTGGATTGATAGCACTTAATACAACTGTACTATTTCCATAATGCAAGGGTACAACATATCAAAGAAAGTGACACGGACACAGTCCAGGAATTATACCTTTATTAATTACATTACACACTTTTGTAGTGGCTCTCTCATTCATTTCATATTTTGGTGCATGCAGAATACTTTTATTCAAGACTTGTTATACCTTTATTAATGGGTTACAACACTCTTTTTCAGGCTCTCTCACTTATTTTATATAATAATACATGCAGAATAATTACTAACCTGCCTGGTGGCACAGCCTTAGCAGCCTATGCATAGGCTTGCTGATTCGCAGCACGGACACCTGCAGCTGTGAAGTAAATGAAGGGATATTGAGACATACCTATCCATTATATAGACTACAATAGCATTTCTTACATACTTCATTCCATGGCTACCTACTAAGTAATGGGGCATCTTACATGTCACGGGCCTCCTGTATCCATCGGTTCAGTTGGTCCTGCTTCTGAATCTTCAGGTCTGCATGGTGGTGATGGACCTACTCACCAGTCCAAGGGACGCCTGTGGCACTGGTGAGATCATGAGCTAACCGGTTCCAAGCCTCTGCTTTGTATTCGGTCCCTTGAAACTGGACCTGCAGGAGTCTTGACTCATGATGGTGGACAAAGAGCCAAACCATGTATTTTGACTCCTCGATGCCCCACCATTGCACTCGAAAGCGAGTACCCTCTCCAGCACCGGCCATTCTGACTGCAGATGGGAGCTACAACCAGTTATGGTGAGTATTCCCACCTATGGAGCTTAAATATGCCTCATTTCCTGCACTTATTTGTGATTGGCCGTTTTTGAAAATTCTCAGCTAACAGCAAACCTGCTTAGCAATGGTTAAACTTTCATTTATAAGTATACGTATGTTAACAGTGCATGTTTATACTAAGCTGTCATGGCTTAGTGGTTCAGTGTTTTGATTATGGTGCACAGTGTCCCGGGTTTGAGCCTTGACATTGCTTTTTATTTTACTACTGTCCAGACAGGCTAGGGAGTGTGGCTGTGTTTAGGCAACTTTGCTCAACTTTGTTCTACGTTGTTCCATGTTGCCCGACGTTGCCCGATGGTGTGCTGGTTAGCGCAGTCCGCAGCTCTGCACAAACCTATTGCACTAGGTAAAGCACTGCTTAGCTATAGGCAACTATATTGCGCTAGGTAAAGGGCTGCTTAGGTATGGGCAACTAAATTGTGCTGGGTACAACGCTGCTTAGCTATGGGCAATTATATGTCAATATCCTTAATACTGCTCACCTTCTTATATTTATATATATATACATTTTGTTCACTAATACATAGGCCATTTCAATGCTTTTTACTAAAATTTCATTCATATATGTCAGGAATTATTTTATATACTAATTTAAAACATAAAATAGAAAGGGGAGTGGTGGGACTAGAACCAGGAACGCCTCCTCTTTGTGCGAAGGCTCTACCACTACGCTATTGCTATTTGGCTTAATTTGCATAAACATTTCTTATTATGCTCTTCGATATCGAAATTGCTAACTGTAGCTAAGCAATGGGCACACCCGCGCAAACACGCGCAAATACGGGCAGCTATATCGGGAATTATAAAAAAAAATAACAGTTTACATTTTACATTTACAAAGGGGTTTAGTATGTGGGGATGTGTAGTGTTTGCTATGTGTACATTTCAGTGGACTCGCTCATTGCACTTGTCATTTTCACATTTATTAGTTGCAGGGGCATGGATATTTGGACTGCTTGGCAGTCCGACACACCCCCTGCAGTCTTACACGCTCTGTGTTCGCCTTCAAGTTGAGTCAGTGCACCCTCATGCATATGCATGACGCGCTGACTTCATACTCTTAGATGGCCATTTCCGTGTAAGGCTTATTTAGTCTTACACGGAGGATTACTGAATCCCCCCCAGTATGTCAATGCAAGTTTAAGCAACTATTTTTTGTTTTGTTTTTTTAGTATTACAACACTCACCAGTTACTGGAACAACATACACACTTATACAATACCACTATCTCTGAATAATGCGCCAATGCTCAGTCTCTGTATCTTGAATATGAATGGCATGATAACACAGATTAATAAAGTACAGACACAGAAATTAACAGAAAGACCTGTTTAGAAGACATTTAACATACAAAGCAAACAAAAATTGCAAGAATGCATGGATGGAAGGCAAGCACCAGCATGTCAACAAAATATTACAATGAAAAATATTTTGTTATTCTGATGAAGTCCACTATACCAGGACAAAAGCGCTTAACTGTTCAATAAAGCTGGATGTTTAGCCACTGAGGTCTACTTCATTGGTTCTACAATGGAAATAATGGTGAGTTTTCATTGCATGTGATCTTATGGCATGGCATAAGCCATCTCAGTCATTATGTCTATGTCTTATCCAAAAAGGTCTGCTCAGTCATTATGTCTGTCTTATCCAGAAAGGTCTGCTAAGCATTATTACATTTTTTTCTGTCCATATTTTGACTTTGTAAAATATTCTTGAACTAAATATTGTAGCATATTTTTGCATCTATAAATATGTAGATGTTTTATAACATATCCTTACATCTGTAAATGTGTTTTGTTCATTTCTTATGTGATCCTATTCACCTGGGCAGTGCCTGCAAATGGTCCATTGAGATAAGTGTATTACACTGGTAAACAAATATAAATATAAAAAAAAAAAATCATTACATTGAAAAAGCCCTGCTGGTTGCCTGAATAAAAGCTAAGTAATCAACTCTTACCTCACATGAAACAAATAAGTAAGGATCATCTCCTGCCCTTTGAAGAACAATAGTGCCAGTGGATAATAAGAAGGGGTGATGGTGAGGAGACAATATAAACAATCCAAAATAAAAAAAAAAAAGACTGAAAACAAAAGAATTGCCAGAAAGTTAACTCTTTGGGACACACACACACGCACACACACGCACACACACGCACGCACACACACGCACACACACGCACACACACACACACACAAAGAAATGATGGGAAATATGATTTTTTTTTCTTAAAATACCAACACACAGTAGAATAATACCCCGACAGTACCTTAAGAATCGTGTATGCAGACACAGACATGCACGCGCGTGCACACACACACACACACACACACACACACACACACACTAGATTGTACTTTTTGACTTAAACAACTCAAAGAAGTATTTTTAAAAGGTTTTCTAAATGATATAAAGAAAAGTATAAAACACACAAAAAAAACAGAAAATAAACTGCAGTCCAAGTTATAATAGCAATCAATGGTGGAGGAAAGTATGTGTTGTAGCATTTGCTAACTTGTGCTTTTATAAGACCATTTAGGGCCTTATGGGGAAACCTGTAGGAGGTTAAGAGATCATATATATGAGCATTGTTTAAATATTAGGAAAAACAAACTTACCAATGCTCTTTGCAAACATGTTATGGTTTGTGATGCACACGGCTTCAGCTTTTTAATTATTGAACAAGTTAGGAAGGACATTCAGGGAAGGATTATGGATGAACATTTGAATGCTTGTGAATTGAGGTGGCAAACTGAGTTAAATGCCACAAGCTATCCTGGATTAAATGAGACTTTTTTGCTTCAATTAATTCGATTTCAAAACAGAAGCATTTTGACAGTTTGTGATTTTATTTGTTCTTTTTATCATGTGACCTCTTGGTGGCTTATTTAAACAGTGATTTAATGCATGATTTTAGTTCTGATGAAGTTCTGAAAACATCAAGAATGAAAGTGCTCAACTTTGGAATGAAGCTTTGGCATGTTACAGCTGGCTTTGAGTTGTCCTTCTGTGCATCACAACGGTGGTGTGTAATTCAAAACCTAGATAGTTGCTAAAATAAAATGTCTTGTATCACAATGCATTTTCTGAAAGGTATAAATCCCGAAACTCACATGCCTGTCATTATTTAATGAATTCACTCCTCACTGATTTCCCACAAGACTTCAGAAAACCACAAATTTTATGAGGAACAGACAAACAAATATGAAACAAAACTCTGTGCATTCTGTAAAAAGTTGGACAGTTGAGAGCTATGCACTCAAGAACCCCCACACTCTCTTTCTCTGGGACACACACACACACACACACACACACACACACACACACACACACACACACACACACACAGAGTCTCTTCTGCTTTCATACATGCATTCACTCACACAAGATAGCTCTCACTCTCCCTCGATCTGTCTCACACACAGTCTCTTCTGCTTTCATACACGCATTCACTCACATATGCACACAGAAACATAAACATACTCATACACATACATACACTTTTTTATGTTTATTGTTTTTCACTCACTAAACAGCAAAAATATTGCTTAGTGCGTGTAAACTAATGGCGGCCATTAGTTGTTTTTTTTTCAGTCTGAGCTCCATGGCAGCTTGATATGCTGCCATAAAGTGACAGACTCATTTTTCTGTGAGTATTACTTGTACATTAATACCCTGCAGGAGAGAATTCATTCTCCAATCAGGGTGCTAATGCACAGCTTGCCCATTCTTTAAATTAAAGTAAGTGACACCCAGTTAATTGCAGAGCCTCTTTCTGCTTAACCTGTTGACCTTTTAACTGTTAAAAGAATGGTTCTGTTCACCTCATAAAAAAACTCCTTAATTTTCAGATCTCTAGTAGACGCCCTTAGAAATGCAGACAGTAACATTCTGATAATGTCTCTGTTTACCATAATAAGTACCAAAGAGGTCTTACTGCAAACTGATCAAGAAGAACAACATCCAGATGACACAACATATACGATTGGTCCATCACATCCAGAGCTTATTTAAATAATCCTGTCTTAGATTGTGATTGAATGTGCGGCTGCCTGTTAAAAGAAGTTTTATTTGAAGTTATATTTTATTTCTTACCACTGTTTTTCACTATAGGAAGGAAAGTATAGCTTGTAGAGAAGACAGTTTACTTTGATTTTTATTTTGTTGTTTTACCTTTAATTTTCTGTGTTTGTTGTTAGAAAGGAATAGGTTTTAGACAGCCAAACTCTAGCCATCCTAAGCCAGCTATAAATTCACACACTGCAGAGAAGGCAATCCAGAGCTTATCTAAGCAATCATGTCTCGGTTTGTGATTGACTGTGAAGTTGCCTGGCAAGAGAAGTTTTATTTGAATTTATATTTTATTTCTTCTTATTGTTTTCATTGTTTGCATGAAGGAACAGATCGCTTGCAGACAAGATTTACAAGATTTGATTTATAAGTTGTTGTTTTACCTTTAATTTTCACTCTTTGTTGTTAGAAAGGGATAGGTTTTACACAGGCAAACTCTAGCCATCCTAAGGGACCTAGTCAGCTATAAAGTCCCACATACTGCATGGGTTGGCAATACAGACTTATCTAAAAAATCCTGTCTTGCTTTTTGATTTATTGAATTTTACTATTAAAAAGAGGTGCGACTGCAGGAGATAGTGAAGAGAAGCTACTGCATGTGATGTAAAGAATTCCAGTTTTTTCTGACTTTCAGAACTTATACGGTAAGATCAACAACTTTACTGCAATTAATTTAATATTTAGTTGTATATTATTTGTGCGAGTTTTCTTATAAAATTTGATCTAAGTTTTCTTTGAACTCTATGATAGCTGATTTGATTAGTCTTTTCTTTTAGAATTTTTATTCATTTGCAGCTGAATATGGATTGATTAAATGAATATGCCATTAACGATTTGCTAAAGCAGAAATATCTTGTACCATGTAATAAATGCTATGCATATTTAAAGGAAACAGTTAATAAAACTGGTAGTCTGTGTTCCTCATATCAAAAGTTGGATGATTTGTTTGCCATTATTAGTAGTAAAACTAGACTTACTGATGACAATTGCACCTGTGCAATTGGCACAGCTTGGAGAACTGTTGTTACATTTATTAATGACTGAACTGATAAGGTAAATAATGTTAAGCAAACAACAAATAGAACACATTTAGGAAGGGATGTGTGTATTGTCTGTAAAGATCACTGAACCCCTATGAAACAAGGCAATGTCACTGACAACTTTGGAATTGTGGATACAAGTATTCAACAATGTGAGGATTCAGAGTGTATAACAGCAATAAAAAAGAAAGGAAGAACTTCACAACAAATAAAGAAGAAAAAAACGATTAATGTCTGTAAAGCAAAGATAATGCATAGTAAAAAGGACACTGCTTTGTTATGTAACACATAGATTACAGGGAAGGATATTTTTTTTCTATCAGAAAACCTTCAGTCTACAGGAAAATATATTTTCCAAAACAGAAAGTAGAAAAAAAGAGGCAAGAGGCAGGTGAATAGGAAGAAGTCAATATTGACCGTGGAAGGATTGAAGAAACTTGGTGTAAGAAAATGGTGGAGAAAGATAGATGATGACAGCGTGGCACAAGCTATGGATGCACAAAGCCAGCTGTATGAGAACTGCATGCTTCCAAATATAATAAGTAATGAACACAGTGGGATTAATAAGACTAATGGTGATGAAAATCATTCATTTATAACAATTGATAGACCAGATATTACTAAATTAGAAGCTGAATATTCTCAGATCTGGTCAGAAAATATATTCTTATAATTGGAGATTCATTTATTAGACAAAGTGACACTTACATTTGTAGAGCAGGTAATAAACATTGAATAGTGTTATGCTTGCCAGGAGCAAAAGTAGAGGATGTTAGGCAGGCCTTAGAATCCTTCAATGTAAGGAAGTACAGATCTGCTTTTATTCATGTCAGTACAAGTGATCTAATCTGCAAGGGGTCTCTGACTGTTAGTAAAGAACTTACAACCCTCTTAGCATAGTCTATGCAGGTGTTAACATGTACTTTTCATAAATCACATATAGAAAGAAGAGTCATGTCACCATGAATGAAAAGATTTTTTGGTAAATACCTACATGAAAAAATTTACCGTTTTAAAAAATGGAAATGAATAGAGCCTACGTTTGGGCACATGTGTTTAGACAGGATGGTGTTCATTTGTCAAGATCTGGGATCTTTTTGTAGCAGACATTTTGCAATATTTTACTACACAAGCAAAGATTTTTGCCATGTCAGAAATGTAACAGTTCACAGATAGCAACATTTGATGTATCTCTGGTGGTTGCTAATGATAGGAGCATTAAAAGTATTTTTTATTAGAAAATTTGCTATGTTTCAATTAGATTAATGCTGTTATTGAATGTGAAACATGGTTAAAGAACAATGACTGGAAACCAGCCCTTTCAGGGTATAAATGTTTTTACTGCAACAAACATTCCAACAAAAAGTCAGGTGGAGTAATTATGACATGGAATAACGATAGTTATGAAAGCTGTGATTATTTCACATTCAGTGACAACACCAATACTCTAGATTGTGTAACTGTGACAATAAAGGCAACCCTGGAACACATAAGAATTTCTGAAGTGTATAGACCACCAAAGTTAAGTGCTGATGACCTAGAGGAATTCATACAGCTCTTGCATGAAACACAAGCGGAAATAATAATAGTGGCTGAGGACTTAAATGTATCAGAGACAGACTGGAATAATATTGATTCAACAATATTAGTAAGGAAATTATTTACAACATATGTTCAGAAACAATTGCTTCGGATTATAAAAAAATCTACCTGAGAACAGGGCATACTACAAATTGTCTTCCTAAAGAAATTGCTGTTACTTCATGTCAAGTTTTACTTATGTTGATATGCAGTGATCATGGGATTATAACGGTTAATTTGTTGCTGAATACTTCTACCAAACTGAAATCTAAACCAATGCACAGAAACTTAATAGGAGATTATATGGAAGTAAAACAGTCACTATGTAAAACTAATTGGAGTGATGCATTCAGTAGAAAAACTGCAGAAGGATTGTGGAAACCTTTGGAGGAGAAATTGTTTGAATGCAAAAAAACAAAACAAAAAAAAAATGTTTAGTATCGAGATCTAGGCACACAAGGATATATTTCCATAAGAACAAGATACTTGATTAGGGCGAGAGACAAGAAATATAAGAAATGAAAAAGAAGTTTAACTACAACTTTGAAAACTAAAATAAATATGCTGGGCAAACAAATTAAGCAGAGTGTGAGACAAGATCAAGAAAAAAAATGAAGAAAATTTATATAAAGATAATTGAGCATAATAGGAAACCATTGCATAGATACAAAAGATGTGGAAGGAGTAAAGACATTCAAATTGATAAATTCTGTGTAGTTTCTAAATTTTTTTCAAAGACCTGACAGATTATACCTATATTAGTAAAATCTTATACAAAACAGTTTGGCTTCACAAAGTGGGTAAAATGTTGTCCTAGTGGCATCCAGGTAACAGCAGATATTGAAATCAAATTAAATTACATTGAAAAAAGACAATGCAAACTGAATCCAAACAAAGCACAGTGAGAAGATGGAATTAGCAATAATAACCTGACAACGCTTCAGCAAGAGCTTACATCTATTATTTACTAGGTTGTATAAATGTGGGGAAATTCCTCAAACTTGGAGGCATCCACTTATTAAACCTATATTTAAGGGAAAGGGGAGTTGGACAATCCTAGAGTCGTAAAGATCCTTAAGTCTACTTTTATGTTGTGAAATATAATGGGGAAGGTAATACTGGATACGTTATTATCAGAACTGGAAAGGTTGGGATTTTAAAGCACATATCATCATGCATATGTTGAAAATAGATCTACTCAAACCTGTAATATGATGTTCTATGACAATACAATAACAGCTATGAATGAAAAATTGTGCTATGATATAATTTATATAGATTTAACTTCAGCATTTGATGGGGTCTAACACAAAACACTGATAATAAATTAGAATAACTAGGCATTGATGTACACTTGATAAGATGGATAGCTGCATGGCTTATAAATAGGACATGGCAAGTATCATACAGCAACTGGACAGGTGAAATTCTTGATTACAGTCAGGGTGTCCCATAGGGCTCTGTCCTAAGCCCATATTTGTTTAGATTGCATCTTCCAGATCTATTTTTCTTTCATCTGAGATATTCTACAGTCTGTATGCAGATGACTTCAGAATGGGTAAACTGATTACATTTGTTACAGATAGATCGTGTCTGCTAAAGAACCTGACTAAGTTGACTGGGCACAGGGGAATTATATGATGAGAAATATATCAAAAATTAAGTATATAAGATTTAGGAGACATAAGTTGAAAGGTAAACATTTTATACAGCACACGGTGACTGAAACTGCAGATTCATTTTAAGGACCTGGGTATATGGGTAGATCCAGCTATGAATTTTTCTAATTATATCTACCAGCTGGTTAATGATAGCTATAGAACTACAAGTTGTAAAAAAACGATTTATAAAGTCTAGCAAATCAGAAGTGATGAAGTCATTGTTTTATAGTTACATTAAATCCAAACGTGAGTATGGAATAATAATATGGAACCCTTATAAGAAAACATGCATGAGTAAACTGGAAAGAGTACAGAAGTATATCAAGGTCATTCATGGATGTAAACATTTAGGTTATTACGAAATGCTAAAATATTTGAACCTGTACAGTGTCTCATACAGACATTTATGAGGAGACCTTATTCAGGTATATACAGCATTTAGAGGCATCTACCTCTGGAAATGCTGGAGATTATCAAAGATTAGCAGAGAATCATCAGACAACCTATGTAGTAGATTCTTTGAGAAAGCAGCTGATGCGTGGAATAGACTATCAAATTACATTAAAGCAAGCACTGGTTTAGATATTTTCAAGAACAGCCTGGACACTTATTATGGGAAAAACTGTGCTGGTATTTTGACAGGCTAGAAGGGCATTAATGCCCATGCTTGAAATATTTGTATGTATGTATGTATATGTCCCTAACAATGTTCAAAATAGTGCTAAAACCTCACTTCAGTGAATCATGTCAATGACACTGCTTTGACAACCACAGTTAAGCATTCTTCTCACTATATTCATTTGTTCTATACCCCTGCTTTAATTATTCCTCAATCTAACTAATCTGCTCACATGTGAGCTGCAAGCATTAATTATTCCTCAGGCTAACTTTCCCTTGTAATTTTGACTTATTCTTGCTTACGTTTGCCATACATCCTTCTGCCCCAGGTCTCCTGGGTGAAAATTGGTACTGCATTATTCTGTGAATATGCCTTGTTTAAAATAACTTGGTAGCTCATACTACTGTACATATGTTTTGCCATGTAAATACTTTTTATGTTCTTACTTTATTCCCTAAGTCACTGCTGCTGTTTTTCCTTCTTATCTATGTAATGTATCTTACATGTTCTAATGTCTACATTCTTTATTTGCCTTTCGGCCTGGGTCATGTCTGAAATGGTCCTTGGAATAACATACCTCTCTGGTTAACAAATATACAGATAAGTAAGCAAGTAAGTAAATAATGAGATTGTAAACTAGCACAACAAAATCTGGCAAGCCATGTATAGGACATTCGCTTGAATTAAACATATTAGGAAAGTACAATATTTGAAAAACACAGATGCATCCATTTGTGAATTATGTGGCAACACAACACTGCTTCACAAAGAAATGTACAGATGCATCTTCCGGATTAGTTAATGGACATGTTTTGATCTAAAAGTGGATCAACAATGTTGCTAGATAAGCACAAACATGTATTAACACTTACTGAAAATTTGTGGACAAAATAAACACACCACTAGTACAGTGGCATCATCAGAGTTTAATAGCTCATTATGCTATAGGCTGCCATTCTTCTAGAAGAGGTTTAATGCAAAGACATTAATCTGAAAGATGTAATGCAGATTAAGGTAATTTTTTTTTCAGAAAGAGGCAATGTTTATATGAGGTTGCTGCTGAGATACAACATCAAGGTCATCTTGAATCGACGTTATACAGGCAGTCATTCATCCATTCTAGGAGAGCACAAATTCTTATAGTATGCCTTCTGGCCCACTGTGCCATACCTTTGTGGCAGTCTAACAGGATTTAATTTTTAGATTTCAACCGCCTAACAGCATGCTTAATTCTGCCTGTTCATTCATCCATCTTCAAGTATGTCTCCATTTCATTTATCTAATTATCTAAATTTGAAGCCTCCTCTGTTTCTTTATTTTGCAAGGTGAAAGCATATAACTTATAGAATTTAGTCTTGGACCCTTCATGATTATTACTCAAAGATTCTTCCTCAGAGTTTTTAGAAAATTAATTATGAGAAGCCTTTTTCCCCCTGATTTATTTTTGTGGTATAGCTTCCATTCAAAGTACTTCTTAGTTATTCTTTTGTGTGTGTGTGTGTGTGTGTGTGTGTGTGTGTGTGTGTGTGTGTGTGTGTGTGTGTGCTTTGCAAAAAAATAAGATAAGTAGGACTGGGTTTTTCATGGACTGAAAAATGAGACAGAGCTCAATAGCTCACTTTAGAACAGTTGTTAGGCCACTGAGTATAAGAAGAGTTATGCTAATCTATCAGGACAGATGAAGCATTAAAGGTGGGTCCCTACTGAAATGTCAGAATTTGCAATGCCAAGTCCAATAAAGCAAGAAAAAAAAGACCAAAAAAAAAAAAAAGAGCTGAAAAGCAAATATCAACATCGCTCTTCTACTTTAAATTTTTTTTTTTTTTTTTTGCAGGACTCCTGCACCCCCACTTTCCCCAAACTCTGAGATCAGCACACCTCAGAGAAAAGGGAATATTCAAATAAATGGCAATTTCTGACTTAGTATATGTAAACCTGAGACTGACGGCATTCCTAGTTCTGACTATTGCTTTATCATTTAAGGCCTTTGTTTTTTCTTGGTTAGAAATCTTTAGAATGATTCCAGTTGAGCAATATACTTGCATTCATACATAACAAAGGGGCACTGTATTTGATGATGATTCTGGTAAGAGAAGAGTACAGTGCAATGATGACTTGCTTGTTTTTTGAGAATATTTCCTGATAAATTAACTCAGGAAGGTAGTTCATTTTACTGACTGGTGAAAATGTGATGATGGAATGAGAGAAAGACATGTTCACATAAGTACCTGTCACTCTTTTGACTTAGTCTGTCAGAACAGGAGTACCACTTATAAAATTTGAGATGGGAGCAGCATTTTAATGCTAATGCACTGCACTTTTTTTAATTTAGTTTGAGACTGTTTTTACAGTACTCCAGGTATGGCCATATCTAGGCCTCGCTGGAGATTTCCAATGCGCAAACAGAAAATCATGTTTAGCTTGTAGTCATCAGCAAACATGGTCAATCATACTAATGGGATTTTGTCTTTGATATCTGCAAAATAAGCACTAAAGAGGAGAGGGCACAGCAGTGAGTGGTTGGTTTAGTAAATGCTGAGTAGAGTGCTACTTTAACTTTCTTGGACCGGGATGCCATACCCTTACCTATAAGTTGGAGATATAGAATGATTTTGATTTTCTTGCTATCTTAGCTACATTTAGGGCAGATTGCTGTCTACATATGATCCCAGATCCCATATTACTGGTCAACTCTTAAGGGTGTTTTATCAATGGAGTAATTAACTTTGGTTGACAGTTTCTCAAAGGGCATTATAATGCATTCTTGGCATTGATTTTTATGCCATGGCTTTGCAAGATGTTGGTGTCTTGCGGGGAATCTATAATACCTCTCAATTTATTGTCATCGGCAAACTTGGTGAGCCAGAGGCCTTGAACATTAGCCTTGACTTCTGAGAAATAGATGCCAAACAGGATTCTTTTTTTATAGCTACATGGGTATTATTCTGAGTAATTAGGAATATTTACAGTGAAAAGCACTTATTTTTTTATCTTTTCCTAAGAAGCAAAGGACATGCATTTTAAAGAATGTTCACCTAATAAATGTTGTAGTGTACTAATGGGATTATGAACAAGGAAGAAAGAATGAAAGGGGAAAAACTAAAGTTCTGAGTTAGCAACACATAGTACTGTTCTGAGCAATCAATTCACAGTGCTTCTTGCTTCCTTTCTGGCAGTGTTTCCAAAGGATGCCACTTTTGATAGAACACTAAAGAAACTCAGATTGACTGACCCCTCCTCTTTTTCTTTGTTCTGATTGTTATGCTGACTCCATCCCTTCTTCTTTGCTCTTCCTTGTGCTGAATTAAGGCTGAGCTATTTAGCACTTCTTACTTTCTAGTCTTCCTTCCTCACTTCTCGTTAGTGGACTTAGTTAGTGTGATATGTCTCATTTCTGTGTGTGCCTCCTAGGACTGTACAGTGTCCTCAATTTTGCAGAAGAAATGTACTTGTAGCAAAGGGAAGACAACAGTCATGAGTGGCATTCTGCTATCTTCAAGAAAGATTCTGACAATTCAAAGACAAAATAATTGCCCTTAACAGTTGGTTGGATGGTTTGCTTCAATTCTAAGGGGATGAAGATTTTATCAGCATGGGAGGCAACAGCTGGCAAGCCTTCCTATTTTGTCAAGTATGGCTTGGAAGTCGCTCACCATTGTTTTTTTTGCTTGTAGACTAAAATATTTTCTACCCCCATAATTGCAATCTCCTGGACATCATAATATTGAAAATACTTATATTAAGGCGACACACTGCCTAATGCTAGGAGTCTGAACAAGAAGATTCCCGAGCTTGTGTACCTGCTGACTCAACAGCATATAAATCTCTGCATAGTTACTGAAACAGGGTTTGTTGCATATTATAGGTACTCCCTCTGCACCTGAGTTTAGGTACTAATCACTACTTCAGACACCTTGTGAGGCTGTGAAGGAATGTCTGTAATATTAATGATCTCATCTTCTCAAGTAAAATCCCTCATGACCCCATCCTGCAATTTATACTGTTGCAAATCATCTGGGATCTCATCATCTCAAGGCAAATCCCCCATGACCCCAGTCTAGGAGCTGAAAAGGAGTTTTCCACCCAGTCAGATCTTCACAGTCAAAAAACAATAAAGAAATAAATAAGTTCCAAATTATCCTCACTCTGTCATCTAGGATCTCATCATCTCATGACAAATATCCATGACCTCAGCCTAGAACTTATATATTTCAGATTATCCTTAATATAGTTTAAATTATCCTTAATAAAACTGCTGTATCATTGCTTACTGCAGATATCCTCCAAATCACCATGAAAGATATCTAAATATTCCAGATGAGATTTCTATTCAAAGTGACACCATTCCACTCCATGACTTTAACTACTCAAATATCAACTGGTAAACCCCTACCACTAGCAATAATTATGCTGAGTCAATGCCAGCTCCCATGAACTAATTGTCAGCCTTTCTAATAAAGGCTCCAATGTCCTTGACTTTGTTTTCATCAGCATCCACCATGTCTGCATCCCATCCTGTGTTTCTACCTCCAAAGTTAAATCCAACCACAAATCCACATTGTCTTCCTTTAATCCCTGAGGCACTCCACTTATAGTCCCCACAGACTTTATGGATTTCTCCAAAGCAAACATGTGGCTATTCTTGTTGGCCTGCTAAAGTTCAGAAATAACCCTCCTCTTATTGATCCCATTAGCAGAACTGCCACTTTCCCCTCCCAATCATACTCACACTTAAATGCTTGTATTGAGAAGGGCATCCTCATCTGCTACAAAATGCAATAAGAAGGTAAGGTTCCTTATGGTGTGCTGGAACCCTCCCATTCACAAACTGCACTATTAAAGGAGTAAACTGCTTGCCATCTATAATAAGACTCCATTTCTATACTTTGTAAAAAAAAAGCTCTAAGACAGGTTAACAAACACCTCATGTGCACCATTAAAAAATGATTCTGAAATTAGGGTTGCTATGCAAACTAAAGACAAATATAACATCTTCAACTATATTATGAATCAGAAGTAATAAACAACAATCCTTGGAGCTTATTTACCATGTACTGTTGATCACATGTCAATAGCCAGTATCATATTTGATGCATTTCTCTCCAATTTCATACTCTTGTTATATTTTATCCCATTCTAAAGTTATCTTCCCCACAAAACCATGAACAAACTGTACCTGTTGCCCTATCCAAAACCAATAAGACTATATCCACGGGCTCTGATAATATACCAGGCTGTCTCCTTATCTCCACCATACAAAGCTTGTCAGAAACTCTCCTTTTCCTTTTGAATCACATCCTGTTTATAGGTTATGTCCTTGATGGCTTTAAAACTGCTACAGTGATGCCATTAAATAAGGGGAGACACATTAATTACCCAGGCAACCTCAAAACTATTACACAAACTGACCTAGTAACCTACTCTCTTATGTGGGCAACACACTATCTTTTGACTATTATGTTTCCACCATAGTTTCTAAATCATTCTATTTAGTCTAGCTAATCTCCAAAGGCATTTCCCTTAGATCAGAAGAAATTATAGTCCTCATGTACTCATCCCTTATCAGTCCCATTACTGAATATAATGCCCACTTTGTCATGTATCTTTGTTATCAGCTTACCAAACTCAAAAGACTCCCAAAGTTTTATTAAGCAAAAAGTTAACAGTGCTTATGTTTCAGTTACCCAGATGCAATATCTGCCCTCTGCATGTATCCTGTCTCCTACAAATTTCTTCATGGTGACCATTGTGAAAGACTCTGCTGTCTTCAGCCTTCTTCACCTTCATAAAACCAATGGCTCTTCAGATGTCCATACCAAGAGCCTTAATCTCCTGACAATTGGATGGGTTATTATAATTTCACCCCTGGGATAGCTTGTACTACCCTCCCTATGAAGGTGGTGAGCACAACTGAAGCATGGCAAACCTACGAAACGATACATAGGCTTATTTGGATGTACTCCTATCTGCTCATCATGACTACTTGCCTAGTACCTACCTTCTTCTTCTTCTTCTTTCGGCTGCTCCTGTTAGGGGTCACCTCAGCAGATCAACTGTTTCCATTTCTTCCTGTCCTCTGCATCTTGCTCTGTCACACCAACCGCCTGCATGTCCTCTCTCACCACATCCATAAACCTTATCTTATGCCTTCCTCTTTTCCTGTTACCTGACAGCTTCATCCAAGGAATCTTTTTCCCAATATACTCTGCATCCCTCCTCAGCACATGTCCAAACCAATGTAATCTTGCCTCTCTGGCTTTGTCTCCAAACCTTCCAACCTGGGCTGACCCTCTAATATACTTATTCCTAATCCTGTCCATTCTCATCACACCCAGTGCAAATCTTAACATCTTCAACTCTGCCACATCAAACTTTGACTCCTGCCTTTTTGTCAATGCCACTGTCTCCAACCCGTATAACATAGCTGGTCTCACTACCCTCTTGCAAACCTTCCCTTTCACTCTTACTGGTACTCGTCTGTCAAAAATCACTCCTGACACTATTCTCCACCCACTCCATCCTGCCTGTACTCCCTTCTTCACCCCTCTTCCACACTCACCATTACTCTGAACTGTTGATCCCAAGTACTTAAACTCATTCACCTTCGCCACCTCTACTCCCTGCATCCTCACTATTCCTCTGTCCTCCCTCTCATTCACACACATATATTCTGTCTTAGTCCTGCTGACCTTCATTCCTCTTCTCTCTAAAGCATATCTCCACCTCCCAAGGCTCTCCTCCACCTGTTCCCTACTCTCACTACAGATCACAATGTCATCTGCAAACATCACAGTCCACGGGGACTCCTGTCTGATCTCATCTGTCAACCTATCCATCACCATTGAAAATAAGAAAGGGCTCAGAGCTGATCCTTGATGTAATCCCACCTGCACCTTAAACGCATCTGTCACTCCCACCACAGACCTCACCGCTGTCACACTACCCTCGTACATATCCTGTACCACTCTTACATACTTCTCTGACACTCCCGACTTCCTCATACAATACCACAATTCCTCTCTAGGCACCCTGTCATATGCTTTCTCTAAATCCACAAAGGCACAATGCAACTCCTTCTGACCTTCTCTGTACTTCTCCATCAACACTCTCAGAGAAACATTGCATCTGTAGTGCTCTTTCCTGGTATGAAACCATACTGCTGATCACTAATCATCACCTCCCTTCTTAACCTAGCTTCCACTATTCTTTCCCATAACTTCATGCTGTGACTGATCAGTTTAATCCCTCTGTAGTTACTACAGCTCTGCACATCACCCTTATTCTTAAAAATCGGTACCAAAACACTTTTTTTCTATTCCTCAGGCATCCTCTCACTTTCCAAGATTTAATTAAACAATCTAGTTAAAAACTCCACTGCCATTTCACCTAAACACCTCCATGCTTCCACAGGTATGTCATTTGGACCAACAGCCTTTCCGTTCTTCATCTTCTTCATAGCTATCCTTACTTGTTCCTTGCTAATCCACTGCACTTCATGATTCACTATCTGCACATCATCCAACCTTCTCTCCCTCTCATTCTCTTCATTCATCAACCCCTCAAAGTACTCTTTCCATCTGCTCAACACACTCTCCTCGCTTGTGTCTGTGTTTCCCTCATTATCCTTTATCACCCTTACCTGCTGCACATCTTTACTAGATCGGTCCCTCTGTCTAAGATCGGTCCCTCTGTCTAGCCAATCGGTACAGGTCCTTTTCTCCCTCCTTAGTGTCCAACCTTTTATACAACTCTTCATACGCCTTATCCTTAGCCTTCGCCACCTCTCTCTTTGCCATGCACCTCATCTCCTTATACTCTTGTCTACTTTCTTCATCTCTTTGACAATCCCACTTCTTCTTTGCCAACCTCTTTCTCTGTATACTTTCCTGTACTTCTTCATTCCACCACCAGGTCTCCTTGTCCTCCTTCCTCTTTCCAGATGTCACACCAAGCACCCTTCTAGCCATCTTTCTTACTAGCTCTGCTGTAGTTACTCAGCTATTCAGTAACTCTTCACTGCCACCCAGTGCCTGTCTTAACTCTTCCCTAGTACCTAACTATAGGTCTCTAAACCTGTTTACCTATTTGTTTGTTTCTTTGTTTACTACACTTGTTAACTGGGAATATTCATCTATGAAGATCTATTTTCTGTGTTGTCCTGGGAAGGTAAAGCACTGACACTACAAGACATAAAATAAGTTGATGACCACAATAGTAGCAGACACATTTTATCATGGCAATAATTGTATAATTATAAACATTGTACTGGTGAACACGCTCTTAAATGTACAGTGAAGACCTTGCTGAAGATCATAACTAAGAACTGTTTTCTGCTCCCTGGGATATTTCCAAATGATGTCTCCCTACTGTAGCTGTAGACTTCAGATTCCTCTTGATGCCTCAAATATTGGTGCATTTAGTCATCTGATGGATAGATTTTATAGTGTGAAAACTTTGTTTTTTCTGCGGTAGCATTGTCGCCTCACAGTAAGACGTTGTCCTGTTTGATTCTCAGCTAATGCATCTTCTGTGTGGAGACGTGCGTGAATGGGCATACCTTCATTGAAGGTTGTGCGTCAGGGCTGGCAACTCGGCATGTAAAGATCTACTGCCAATCATTAGCAGACCGGAGTTTCGCTGTGGCGACCCCTAACCGGGAAAAGCCGAAAGACACAACAGCTTGTGTTGTGGTGCAAATTAGCAACTATTTTGCTACAGCTGTTTCCTTCTCTGTTGTGTGTTAGTCAAGTTGATATGAATAAAATGAATCACTTAATTGGGTAAAACTAAATGAATAAAATACCTGACTTTACTTGGCTAATCTGCTTTTATAGTAAGTCATGTAAATAGTAGCATCTGAAAATTGACCCTAAAGATAAAGCTGCATGCTTTGATAATTCTAATGTAATCATATACTTTGCATATTCAGTCCTACATCTTATGTATTTAGCCACATGTTTTATGGTTTAATGTTTTGGTTCCTGGATTTTGCAGAAGCTAGGAAAGCCATGGCAGCCTTAGCAGATCCATAAATTGTTTGAGATTTCAAAATAGTATTAGTTTAGTCTGGCACTGTGGCATAGAGGAATAAACACTTACTATGACCCAGATGACTCAAGTTCAACAAAATCTGGAAACAGCATGATTATTTATTTTACTTTACATTTGTTTACTGGGAAAGTCCAACTGGGACAGAATCCATTTTCATCAGATGCCTGTGGAGAAATGCTCCAGACACGTCTTTAGAATGCTGGAGGAAACTTGAGCACCAGGGGGAAACCCACACAAATGCATGGTGGACATGTAGACTCCACACAGAAAGCACCCAGCTGAGAATTGAACCTGAGAACCTCTTGCTGTGAGGAGACAATGTTAACCACTGCTCCACTGTGCCACCCAAATGGGTCTGGCATCTACGTCGATGCCAGACTAGGATAAAACAATTGACCAAAACATAGTGCTTTTATCTTACTATATTCCCATGGCTTAATCAGAGTTGTTCAACTATCAGAAAACTTTCTTTAAATTGTTCCTGAATACAAAGGGTATACAAAACATCTGTGGCATCATCATAATTGGACAGAAACACATATAAATGAACAACTGGGAAAATATGTAAGCAAAACATAAATAAAATAATAAAATATGTGTTCATTTTGCTAATCCCATCTATATTTCAATGTTTGCTCAATCACATATAGCACTAAAAACAGAAAAATGCATTTGTTGTTCAACAAAATAAATACCACTGTCAGCAAAAATACACTCTAGCTAATCTAGTAGGTCTAAAATCTATAGAACCTTTTAACATTATAAAGTATGGCCTGTTGTTTTAACATACTAGAAAATGAAATAAAGTAAGTTAAATCTGGTGTCTTGCATATGTTTCATTTCAAATATTAGGTTAACTCCATGAACTCTAAATGGCTTTCCCAATCACCACCTCTTTCAGGGAGGTTCACACTACCAATAAATATATATATATATATATATATATATATATATATATATATCTTAAATTATTTACATTCCACTAAATGCCTATGTAAAACATTTGAAGATTGTTTTTGTGTTTTTATATTATTAACATGATCATAAATTCTATCATGGAACCTCCTTTTGGACTTGACCACATAATATGATGGGCATCTAGTGCAAGCTGCCAAATAGACAGCCCTGCTACTGATACAGTTTAGACAGGCAGGACAACCAATTGATCTGTTGTAACCATCAATAGTCACATAAGGGTCATCATTAATAAATTTACAATATTTGCAAGCTTCACATCTATTCATGGCTGTCACATAACCTGATTTAATTGATATACTACTATCATTAATGCTATCCAAAAGATATTTTAAACTCTTCTCTTTACTATAAACAATATATGGTTTCTCCCCTAACTTCTGCTTTAAATCATGATTCAGGGTGAGATACCAATTTGGATTCAAAATTCTACTAATCATACTTGCATCATTATTAAAGGGTATAACCATGTCCACTCTTTTTGTTTGGTTCTCATCTTCACTATTATGGTACCCAAAGGACATGCAAAATCACCCCCCCGCAAAAAGGGGGCAAATGTTGTCATTCTTGCCTGCATTATTTCCTCTTTAATGTTTTGTAATAAATCTACTGGGTAACATCTGACAATAAACATAATGATCAATAAATCTAATTCCTTTATCAACATTTTATCATCACTAATTAAACAGACTATTTGCCCTTTAACTATATTTTTCTTCTGAAAAAATGGATAACAACTATGATAATGAAGGTAGGAATTAGATAATATTTCCCTATGGAAAACTGTAGAAACAGATAATCTTTTAGATAAAGCTTTACTTAACGTAACATCAAGATAATTACCATCAAATCATAATAGGAAGTAAGTTTAAAAATTCCAGTTGATTCGTGTAATAGTCAATACATTTCAAATGCTGATCGATTCCATCATCCCAAAAAATAAAAATATCATCTAAAAATCTATAATAGACTTGGATAAAACTAAAAAAACTCTGAGGAGAATAAATATTTTTCTCCTGCCAGGCTAAACCCTAACTGGCATAAATGGATAAACATAAAACACCCATAGCCACACTAGAAATGTTTTGGAAGTACTCCTTCTCAAAATAAAAACAATGATTTTCAATACCCTGACTACAAATCACAAATTACCATAATCTCATTATTGTCATATGTTGAAAATTCAATTAACATTTCTAAAAAAATAATCCAAACCTATGTGATGTGGTATAACATAAAAAGATTGATTACATCAATAGTCACAAATAAACCCACCTCACTAAAAGAAACACCATTGAAATTCTGCAATAGATGCCAAGAATCTCGTAACACATGGGGAAATTTATCCAACAGCTTTTTGGTTTGTTTGTCAACATAAATAGCTAAAGGTTCTGTCTCAGACTTTCTGCCTGCTACTGTCAGTCTTAAGGGTAGATCAATAGCATCTTTGTGAATTTTTGGTATCTTGAAAATAGAAGGTATAACAAAATTGTCCATAAGTAAGAAATCATATGGTTGGCTAGAAATAAATCCCTGAGACAGCAAGTCAAAAATCAATAGCCAACACTTGTGTAATATTTTATTTTATTTATGCTTTGTTTACATATTTTCCCATTGCTAATTGTTTATGTTGATGTCACAGACATTTTACAATATGTTTTACATACTCTTTGTATATGGGAACTATTTAATGAGTGTTTCTGATTGTTGAACAACTCTGATGAAGTCCTGGGAATATTATAGGATGAAGGCACTAAGTTTTGGTCAATAAAATCATTGCATGTTTTATCCCAGTTTTGCATTGTACTGCTTCTGGATTTTGATGACCCAAGTTCAACTGACATCTCAGGCGATAAAGACCATAGGAGGAGAGGGGAGGGGAGTGAAGGGGAGAAGTAAATGCAAATACCAGCTGTCCAACTCTGAGGAGAGGGACAAGTGGCCGACAGCCTCCTTCACTGTCTCTGCTTGCATGAAAAACAGACAGAACTAAAGACATGCTGTTGTCTTACCAAGCTGGTGATGGTAAACTTCATTTGTATGTGGATGGGAGCACTGACATTTTGGAAGGTCATTATAGGCCCTTGCAGTAAAGCAGGCACCCACATCAGTTATCAAGTGATGAGTTCAGGACAGAATAGAAAAAACTGATGACTGTTTTGTGATTAGCTCTTACCCAACGAGGAATATATAGGCTGATTTATCATGGAGGGCTGATGGTCAGCAGACAATTAATCTTAAAAAAGTGGACTTAAATTATATTTTCCAAGAACATTTGTCTCCCTCTTGGTCTTGTGATATATCCCAGTGCCAGGCTCGTTTAACATTTTTAAGTAGAATATTTGTGTATTTTTCCTGACAGGTAAGAGACTAATGTAGCAAAGAATATAGCTGTTTTAGAATGTGCAGTACCTGTTCAAGCAGCAAACCAGGACATTCTGCTAAACAGAGGTTCCATCCACCCGGTGACCTTCAAGATGCCACATGGTACCACGTCTGTGACATCATAAGATATGGGCCTATTGCTTATTTTTTTTTTTTACTGACAAGAGTATTTTGCATAGTATGGGATGGCAAAATAATTTACTTATTCCTTTTGCCATGATGTCTGGTGTCAGGACAGTGGTGTTTAAACACAGGCCCCTTTTAGGGTTTACTAGCTCCTTTTACATTTATGCAATGCATTAACCTGAAATGATGGCTAGCAGGTATTTCTTTGAAGAATTAGGTATGTCTTTTTAGGAGAAATATATTTTAATTAGTTAGATAATGTTTTTGTAAGTTATTTCATAGTCACTGAGGTTTAGGCTGAGCATGCTTGCAAGTTTACTAACTTAAGTGTACTGATGTCATACTAGGATAATCATGATATTAGAGCAATAATTCAAAATTATTATTTTTGCCATGACAATACCTGCATGTATGTATTCTCCTTGAACAATACTGTAAAATGAAATCTTTGTTCAATTGCATAATGTTCTTTCGTGCAGTGTTATCATTTATAAGCAAGAAAACATTTAGAATATGTAGAAAATATTTAGAATGGCATGAATTTAGACCATTTGTTACTTCATGTATGTAGTAAACCATAACCATATCCAACATGTGTTGAAGTCAGCTGTAGTAATTGTGTTATTTAGTAGATAGACAAAATTGCAAACCAGCCATAAGAGACCGTATTTAGTTGTCCCTTCAGATGCAGCACACATCATGCACACTGGATTATTCCTGGAAAAGACGCCTGATGAGATGTGTTTACATCTTCTCATCACAGTGTATCTATTGGCTGAGAATCTTCTTTACTGGCTTTTGAAAACATGACTTAATGTGTACTACCACATGTTATAACTGATCTATTATTTTGTCATCAATATATTATTATTATGATGTATCTTATACATTTGCCTCCCAATCTGTGCTCACTAAGGAGAGACTTTATAAAGTCAGAGGATGGCTTATTCAGTTTGTAATGAGTGCTCTACAGATATGGCAGACTCATCAGTCCAGCCAAGATAAGTCCATTTATCTGTACATTACCACTGCATACACTACCATTTTTGTAAAACAAGTTTGTAATTACTCACCTACTGTTTAAACAAAGCCTAATTAAAATCCTGGATGATTTGCAAAGCCACATCATGGTACTTTATATTTAAGGAAGAGGTGTGATTATTTTGTCTTCACTGTATTTTTCAGTAGTGTGTGTGTGTGTGTGTGTGTGTGTGTGTGTGTGTGTGTGTGTGTGTGTGTGTGTGTGTGTGTGTGTGTGTGTGTGTATGTATATGTGTGTGTGTGTGTGTGTGTGTGTGTGTGTGTGTGTGTGTGTGTGTCTCAGAGATGTAGATAAATTAGTTGCCACCTTGAGCAATCCTCCAATTAGTCCACCGTCAACAAGAGTTGAGGTCCAAAAAAAGTCCTCTACACCTGTGGCAAAGAGTTATACCAGCTTCTTGCTACAGTTTCTAATAGACAATATCACGCAAACACACTGCAAACAAATTATTTTTACAGACATAATTAAATGACTACCTCTACTGCCATCCCACAAAAGTGATCAAGTAACTGATTGCAGCGACCAATTAGCACATTTCTCTGTAGTGCTGATCACTGACACTAACCATTCCACTTAGGGCTCCCACCCCTTTCACTCCACCCCAGCTAGTGCTCTTGCATGTATGGCTGCATATTTTATAGTTTTGTGTGTGTGTGTGTGTGTGTGTGTGTGTGTGTGTGTGTGTGTGTGTGTGTGTGTGTGTGTGTGTGTGTGTGTGTGTGTGTGTGTGTGTGTGTGTGTGCGCGTGTACATGAAAAGGCATGAACATTATTAAGTATAGATCTGGGTAGTCATGATACCAAGATTTCTTAGGCTGTGTGCAGAGAATCTAATTTTGTTTTATAGGACAGTAGCAGATTTAGGCTCCTTATATAACCCTTCATTTTCTTCTGTTTATTGGCAACGAGGAACACAGACTTTGGAAAAAAGGATATGATATCTCTCTCTGCTTCTTTCACTTTATCACGTACTCCTGCTGATGTGCTATAATACTTTCTAAAATGAAAAATATATCTATTCATAAATGACATATTATTTTTTTCTTTCATTGATTAGGAATGATTGTCAGAGATTTCAAAAGACATTAAAGAATAGCTACTGCATGCTGAATGCTTTAAAAAAGAGAATTATGATGTGAATCTGATACAAAATGTGAATGCTGTTTTCTTCATAAAATAATAATTTACAGTGGGGAACATAAACATTCGAGGCAATTTAATTTCTTGGATATACTGATTGCCTGACAGGCTATGAAATAGTATTGTATTGCTAAAATGAAACCTATAATTTCAATAAGTGAATAACCCAAATATGAGTAGACTATGTGGTACTGAAGATAATGTCACACAGTTTATTATTTATCCTAACATGCAAAAAGGCCTGTTAAATAAATGAAACTTTTTTTAAGTGAGGCCCAACAGAAATAGGTATTTTACAGACTTGGTTCAGACTTAGCAAGCAGAAATTAAGGGGATTGTGCCTCATAACTGTGTTAAAACTGCATCACTCAGATATTAAGTCATTGCAGTAGCGGTTGAGACATGACATTCAATGTTTTGTGTATACATATATATATATATATATATATATATATATATATATATATATATATATATATACTCAACATATAAACTAATAAATGTATGGATTTTAAAGCAGTAGAGTATTCTACACACAAACACAGTGAATTGTACGATTCTACAAATATGTGTTTATTCAAAAGAGGTTAATATGACCAGGATTTTCCCATTGTTCTGATATACAGAGATCCTGGAGTTGATTATGTTAAGTATTACTGGGGTGGGGGCATATAGTCCTACAGGAAAGCGGTTCATGGCCTATAAACAAACAACAATAACAAACACAAACAACTTGCATTTTCTGCTAGTATTTAAATTCCTTTTTAAATATTGTGTCATTCAAAATGGCATTTTTCTGTCGGTTTATTTATTTATGCATTTATTTATGTAGTGCATTTGCTTGTTTTTTAACCAGGTAAGTGAATCAGGTAGTCATCTTTTCTTGCACTTTGTAAATACGTTTCAGTGTATGTGGACACTAAAATCAACTAAAATCAGTAAAACAGTGTCCACGAACACTGAAATAGATAGGGGAGCAAGAAATCAATGCAGGGGGTGTGTGACAGGTTCTGTTACACACCCCCTGCTTTGTCAAAGTGCCATACAGCACTTTCAAAGTGTTTTCAGTGTCCGCGGACATTGAAAGTAAGAATTCCAGATAGGAAGCAATGCAGGAGGTATGTGATAGGTACTGTCATACATCCCCTGCATTGTCAAAGTGTCGTACGGCACTTTGCAAGTACTTTCAGTGTCCACTGACACTGAAAGCAATAATTCCAATAGGAAGAAATGCAGAGAGTGTCTCACACTCCCAGCATTGTCAAAGTGCCGTAAGGCCATATCCCTCAATTGTACAGGTTTCCACAGAATGCCCAGATGCCTGCCTCACATACCTCTCAAACTCCTAGAGCAAGAAAGCTGTACAAAGCCATAAATAATGGGGGGGACAAAGGCCCACAAAATAGGGGCACTTTAAATATTGCACTTACAAACTTAGAAAAAGTTGATTGAATAAAAGGTTTGCATTAGCACGGATTTCCTGAAGGGTATGAAATCTGAAACCCAAATATCTGTCATTATATTCTGACTTAAACCTCAAGTGATTTGCCAATAAATTCCTAGAAAACCACAGTCACACTCTAAGTTTGTAAGAGCAATAATTAAAATCTGTCCCTATGTGTCCCCTTACAATTTCCCTTACTGTGACTGACAAGGAGTACAGATACATGTAAATAAAGTGTGTTTATTATTTTTTTTTCCATTCTAAGGTATGTTTAGGCATAGCTGAGTGGGTGTGCACATTATGGCCTTCTGCTCAGCATTGCTTAAACATCCCATAGGAGATGAATAAAAATATACAGCTAAAATCCTAATGCCGAGATAGCAGAGTGGATAGAGTCCCAGCTTTGCATACAGGCATTCACAGTTTGAGTACTAAAACAGGCACTTTACTTTTACATGGGAAAGCAGTGTTAAAATCATGATATTTATTTTAAATTATGTAGCAATTGATATTTGTCAACCAGGGTAGTGTAGCTGGTCTAAAATGATAGTGCAAGTGCATATAACATGTGGAATCACTCATGTATGCATAAGTGTCCCATGCAGAATAGTCACACCCCCACGGTAATGTAATGAAAGCACATAGAGGGATGTCATGTAAAGTAAATCATATACACTTACTAATATGTCAGTAATGATTAATTAGGTCATTATTCTGAAATTTTCTAAAAATGAAAAGTGAGCAATGATTAGCACTGCTCAGCAATGCTTAGCTGCTTTAAACATTGCTTAGATGTAAATGCTAAGTAGCAGTCAGCTCAGCTAAACAGATTTGCGCACTGTAAAGCAATGCTCCGCAATTATTTATTTATTTATTTATTTGCAGTTGGTTTACCAGGATAGTCCATTGGGCCAAAAGAACCCGTTTTCAATGGAGTCCTGGGGAGAAAAGCTCCAATACAGACAAAAACAGGTACATGCAAAAATTACAATAATACTTATACAGAGTAAAATATAAAACATTTAACACATTTAGGCTCAAAACTTCAAGAAGCTTTCAAAACAATATAATCTGATGTGGATTAGATGTCAGGGGAATAAGTTAAAAGAGTAATGTTTTATGCTTTCAAAGAAGTTGTTCAGAAGAAAACATAGACTTGCATTACAGGGTAGGTATTCTGAGGGAACATAAGCTTAGATAGGAAGAGATATGTATCATATATGGGAAGAAGAATGGGATAACATAGAATTATGAGGGGAGGGAGCAAGAACAATCCCATTGGGATCTTAGATATGTATGAAGAGATTTTTTGAACATGTACTGGTTAGTGGTGGTACGAATGGATGGTGGAAGTGAGTTCCAGAGACGAGCAAGATTAAAAGATAATAGGTGTTTACCTGAGGGATGAGATGGTTTATGTACTTGTAGTAGGTTTTGATTGTTAGACCTTAAGACTCTGTTAGGTAGGTGCATTTTGAGGGTGGAAGACAGGGAGGGACAGAGAGAGGGGCTAAGGATGAGTTTGTGAGCGAAAGTCAGCTGTATATATATGAGTTGATTAGGTAATTCGAGCCAGTTTAGTTTATGGAGAGAGGAGCAGTGATGAGTAGTGGACCTATGGCTGTTGGCAAATTTTGCAATTTTGTTATAGCAGGAGGAAAGCTGTTTTTTTAGAGAAGTCTGAAGATTGGTCAATAATGGAGCCCCATAGAGAAGGGAGGGGATGAGAAAAGAGGAAGCAAGTGTGATTTTAGAAGAGCTTGTAAGGTATTGATTCTGACGGTATAACATACCTAGTTTTTGATGGGTTTTTTTAATATTTAGTTGAAGATGGGAGTTGTAACTGAGCCGATTGTCAATCTGTACACCAAGTAGCTTAGTTTCGGACACTAGTTCAAGGGGTGAGTTATTTTGGCTGGTAATTGAGAATGAGTTCATGTTGAAGGAAGTGGATTTTGAGGGGGTGAATACCATAAGTTTTGTTTTGGAGGCATTGAGTGCTAAGTGATTTGATTTCATCCAATGTTCAGTGATTGAAAAAGCTTCCTGAGTAAGTTTTTGGAGCAGAGAGGGGGAGGTGGCAGAGCAGATGATGGTTGAATCATCTGCATATTGGATGATGTTTGCAAATGGGATAGATTTGTGATAATCATTGATAAATATATTAAAGAGGAGGGGACCAAGAATAGAACCTTGTGGAACTCCAGTAAGGGTACTAAGGAATGGGGAAGTGGCCTTTTTCCATATTACAGCTTGGTATCTATTTGATAGATAGCTGGAGAACCAGTTTATGGTAGAGGGAGAGAGGTTAAGTTTTGACAGTTTGGTTAAGAGCAAGTTATGTGAAATGGTGTTGAAGGCTTTGGAGAGGTCAAGTAGTAAGGTAGAGACAATGTGACCGGAATCACGTGCTGTGTTAACAGTCTCAAGAAAGGACAACAGAGCTGTCATAGTGCTATGATTTGGCCTGAATCCGTGTTGTGTAGGGGTTAGCAGGTTGTTATCTAAGAGATGTGGCAAAAGTTGAAGGTGTATACATTTTTCTAGAAGTTTAGAAATGGGGGACAGAATAGCAATGGGACGAAAGTTACTGATGTTGCAATTGTTGCCTCCTTTATGTAGGGGGATTATGAATGCTTGCTTCCACAATTGGGGTACAATGCATTCATGGATGGAACGAATGATTATGATGCTAATAGGATAAGCAATTGCATCTGCTGCTATACGTAGGAAGTAGGAGGGAATGTTGTCAGGGGCATTAGTACATGGCTTCAGTTTCTGAAGGAGTTTCTTTATGGTGGCAGTGGGTATAGGTTTTAGTGAAAATAGAGAAGGATGGAGAGAGGGAGAATTAGAGGGGTACAGGTGGAGGGGGAGTTTGAATAGTGGTTAAGGTGGAAGAAAGGCAGAGTGAAGTAGAATTGGGGATAGGGTTGTTTGTAGTAGAGGGAAGAGGTGTCTTAGGAGGTGAGGTGGGGCTTGTAAAGGAGGAGGTGAGTTTATTAATGGAGTCGATAAAAAAGGAGTTAAACTGTGTAGCTAAATCCAAGTCTGGGATATCTGGGTCTGGGGTTGGGGTATGAGGTTTGCTAGGGTTAAGAAGGGTGGAGATCCCCTTCCAGAATCTCTGGGGTTAGTTTTGTTATTGTTTTGGAGTGAGAAGAAGTATTGTTGTTTATCAGAGATAATTAGCTTTTTAACTTTATTTCGAAGGGTTTTATATGCAATATGTTGTTCTGGGGACTTATTTCTCAGGTAGAGTCCCCATGCTTTGTCTCTAAGGCGCATAGCTGATAATGTGGTTTTGGTTAGCCAGGGGGCAGATTTTATTTTTATTCTTTTTGTTCTTAGTGGGGCTTGGGAATCAAGTATTCCTAAAAAGGTGGAGTTAAAGTGGGCAACTGCTTCTTCTAAGGGCAGTGTCTTTAGATTGTTCCAATTAACTGCTTTTAAGGAATCTATGAAGATTGATGGGTTGAAGCTTTTGTTATTGCGGGTAGTGATGTAGTTGTGGGTGCAATTGGAGATACAGGGGAGTCGGTGAGTGAAAGTAGGCAGATGATCACTAAGAGGGTCAGGTAGTGTACCGCTATCAGAAAAGTAATGGGGGTGTGACACTAGAATCCAGTCAAGGATGGTGCCACTGGAGGGGTCCTTTGATGGGTGGGTTATGGTGTTGATTAGCTGGGAAAAGTTATAAAGATTGATTTTAAGATGGTTGGTTGGAGACTGGATGGAGGTCCAATTGATGTTTACATCTCCTAGGATTATGGTTTCATTGCTAATATTATCAGAGAGCCAAGAGAGAATGTTTTCGAGTGTAGAAATATTGTCCCCTGGGGGAATGTAGAGGGATGCTAGGCATATGTGTTTGTGCTTGTTAACTTGTAGGAGAGAAAGGAGTATTTCAGCATTATTAAATGTGGGAATAGGTTTGTCATATGGGGTGACTAGCAAGGAAGACGAGTATAGGAGAGCAACTCCACCGCCTTTCTTTAGGGTCCTGTCTTTTCTGATGATTGAATAGGTGGGTGGAGTTATTTCAGAGTCTTTTATAGAGGGTTTTAACCATGTTTCTGAGATAGATAGTATGTCAGGTTTGTTATACCTGAGCCATGCATGGAGGATTGGGACTTTATTCACTATACTTTGTGAGTTAATGGAAGTAAAGAATATAGGTTTGTGTGAGGAGGAAGATGAGGAGGGGCCAGGGTTGGGATGGATATCACCAGATAAAAGACTGGTAATGAAATGAAAGATGGGGTTCAAAACATAGTTGAGAGGAGTGAAAAAATTATTTGTGTCTGCTGTGATGGCCAGGGGGTGTATAGTTACTAAGGGGATATAATTTTTCTGAGAGGTGAAAACTTTGAATGAGAAGGTGTAGAGCTGTGTTATTGGGTAAAGATGGGGGGAGATAGGAGTGTGCGACTGTGGTAGTGGGGAGTTCAGGTGGTTGGTTGAATGATAAGGTTGTGAATGGTAAAGAGTATGTGGTTGGGTGAGGTGATAAAGGTATGATAGTTTAAGAGAAAGTAATAGAAGAATAAAGAGGGATGAAGGATTTAGGGGCATGTTGAGAAGTTGCTTTGTATTGAGTGTGAAAGTTGTAATATATGTATTGTACTTTAATTATGTATGTGATGAGAAAAAAATCTTGTGTAGGTTGAGTAAGATAAAGAGTAGTAAGAGTGGAGCTGGATGTAATTAAGCTAGGTAAGTGAGAGTTAGAAGTCAGAATGTAAAATATGTAGTAGCTGTGGGTGTGGTTACAAATTGGATAATAGGTTGTTGGGGGTGTGTCTGTGGTGTTGAAGGTTGATTGGTTTAGGGAGGAAGTAGGTGTGGCAACAAGAGGGATATAGCTAGAGGTACTGGGGGCGGGTGGGATTTGGGGGTAGGGTAGGGGAGCGGAGTGAGCCCGAAGGGCGAACGGAGCGGGAAACACCAGGAGAAGGATGGGAGCCAATCAGTGGGGCAAGGATTGCAGGAAAGTAAGCTGAAACAGAGTAAGTAAGGTTCTAGAAATAATGGGTAGAGAGGGCTGGGAGTTTAGAGAGAAATAATAGTAAAGCAAAGGCTAGTAAAGGTAAAATTAGTGTAGAAAGAAATGAAAGTAAAGAAAAGGCTGGTGAGGTAAAATACAAGGAGTAAGTATAGTAAGGAATATCAAAAGGGGGGGTGCCCTCTAGTGGTTAAATGTAGAATTACACTAGTCCACTAAGGCAATGAGTGGGCTAAAGAGGACTGAAAGGGAAGGGGCCTGAAAGGATTAGAGAGGTAGATAAGGGTGAGAGTAGAGAGGCAAAGATAAGAGGGAGATGTAGGCCGCTGGCTGTTCTGGCAGGGAGATAGCTTACACAGATTACAACAAGGAGTATAAATACAGAAGCTTAGTAGCAGTAGTTACACATACTTCTTCTGTGTCCTTTGGGAGAGACCTAAATCAACCTTCCCGACGGGGGGTTGAGGCAGCAGAGAGGTAAACTTGCAGAACAATGGTTGAGTCAGTTGGCTTTTGTAGGTATGAGTAACAACCCAGGCGAGGTCTCAAAGGAAAAATGCAGAGTAGAAGCAACTGGAGACAGGGGAGAGAGTGGAGAGAGGATTAGTAAAGGTGTAATAGTAACAACAACGTTTCTTTAGTAGCGGTGATAGGCAGCTGAAGCAGTGTTGAAGGCACTAACAATACTAAAAATTGGAGCAGATAGTGGCTAGGTATACTATATAAAAATACAGTGAAACATTGCAGAACACATACATTAGCAGTAGAAATAATATGGCAATGTAATTCTAACACAATGGTTGAATACACAGTTAAATACTATATACCACATAGAGGTATATAACTAGGCTCAAATGCAAATAGACGTTAAGGAAACAATATCATTAGAAATACATTAGTTCCAACAGTAGGCACTACTAAATATATAGCGTGCTCCTGTGTTACTGCATCAATACAATAATAGCTCCTAGGCGCTTCCAGTAGTTGCAATTAGCCAGGCACGTGTAGAGAACACTCGCACGTGGAAGCTGGCGTGTTGCGCAGTAAGTAATTTACCAAAAACCTGGACAACTAGCAGATTCAGTAATTACAGCAGTGCCAAACACATTCATATTCCCTAGGTACATCCAAACAAAAAACAGTCATGCGCTTGAGGAGTAAGCACTTCGAAGAGAAATAACAGTGTACTAGCAGTAATGTTTCCCCACAGAGCAATCAAGCATAGTCAATAGCGTACTCATTACACAGCAGGAGGCAAAAAACAACTTATTTCAGCAGTCGCTAGGGTTAAGTATTTGAGAACTAAAAATATGCAGATACTAATCGCTGCTGCTGCACTATCTAAAGCAGCAATCCCTATAAGCAGGGTTTTAAGCAAGCGATTAGACTCCGATGCTCTCTTTAAAACAGCAATCACTAGGGTTTAAGTATGTGAGAACCAAAAATATGCAGATATTAATCGCTACTACTGCACTATCTAAAGCAGCAATCCCTGTAAGCAGGGTTTTAAGCAAGCGATTAGACTCCGATGCTCTCTTTAAAGCAGCAGGTGTGTAGAACACTCTAAAGCTGCAGTCGATAGAGTTTAAGTAAAGCTATTCAATGTGACTATGACCAGAATACACGGATAACAAGTGTATCTAGTCTGGGAGTGCCTATCCTGAATGTTGTCTAATGGAACAGGCCCTCAGCTGATACTGTTATAACAGGGGTATTGTTCGAACAGGTCATTATTTGAACCCTTATCTTACACACTAACTTGTGCTATATACCCATAAAACAGGTCTTTCTAAATACAGACATGCGCTACAAGTTTAACACCATGTTTTAGCAGAAAAGAACATTTCTAAACACAGTATGGGCGTTATAACAACATAAAACAGCAGTCGCTAGTGATACAGAGCAGATGAATGCATTTCAAGAGTAACAATATATTTCAACATAAGAGAACTTTCCTTATCACAGCAAGGTTATAAAACAACCTGAACAACAGTCGCTAGTGATATATGGCTTGTAATTGTTGTAACTATCAGGTCTAAGAACAGTAAAGGAAATCCCGGTTGAAGCGTAACAAAAGCAAAAGCACATTAAGTACTTACAATTAGAGCGCTCTCCCAGCCAGGTGCGAACAGCAGCAGAGGATGAGTGGGGTTTAAAGATGGCGCCCAGAGATGAGGGAAGGAATTTATCACCTTTAGTCGGAAATGAAGTGAGGGGGGAGGAGCAGGGATGCGAGCTAACAGGGAAAGGTGGAAGTTCTTATGGAGAAAGGGGAGGAGCCGCACAGAGTAGAGAGCAAGCCAGAGGGTAGGACAGAAAGTCAAAAGTAGGTCGGGGGATTCATGAAAGTTGTAAGGAAGTACAGAGTAAGGCTAGAGGAATGTATGTCAGGCAGGAGAGAGAAAGGAGCAGAAACACCAGGAGAAGGACGGGAGCCAATTAGTGGGGCAAGGATTGCAGGAAAGTAAGCTGAAACAGAGTAAGTAAGGTTCTAGAAATAATGGGTAGAGAGGGATGGGAGTTTAGAGAGAAATTATAGTAAAGCAAAGGCTAGTAAAGGTAAAATTAGTGTAGAAAGAAATGAAAGTAAAGAAAAGGCTGGTGAGGTAAAATACAAGGAGTAAGTATAGTAAGGAATATCAAAAGGGGGGGTGCCCTCTAGTGGTTAAATGTAGAATTACACTAGTCCACTAAGGCAATGAGTGGGCTAAAGAGGACTGAAAGGGAAGGGGCCTGAAAGGATTAGAGAGGTAGATAAGGGTGAGAGTAGAGAGGCAAAGATAAGAGGGAGATGTAGGCCGCTGGCTGTTCTGGCAGGGAGATAGCTTACACAGATTACAACAAGGAGTATAAATACAGAAGCTTAGTAGCAGTAGTTACACATACTTCTTCTGTATCCTTTGGGAGAGACCTGAATCAACCTTCCCGACGGGGGGTTGAGGCAGCAGAGAGGTAAACTTGCAGAACAATGGTTGAGTCAGTTGGCTTTTGTAGGTATGAGTAACAACCCAGGCGGGGTCTCAAAGGAAAAATGCAGGGTAGAAGCAATTCTTCTGTGTCCTTTGGGAGAGACCTGACTCAACCTTCCCAACGGGGGGTTGAGGCAGCAGAGAGGTAAACTTGCAGAACAATGGTTGAGTCAGTTGGCTTTTGTAGGTATGAGTAACAACCCAGGCGAGGTCTCAAAGGAAAAATGCAGGGTAGAAGCAATTCTTCTGTGTCCTTTGGGAGAGACCTGAATCAACCTTCCCGACGGGGGGTTGAGGCAGCAGAGAGGTAAACTTGCAGAACAATGGTTGAGTCAGTTGGCTTTTGTAGGTATGAGTAACAACCCAGGCGAGGTCTCAAAGGAAAAATGCAGGGTAGAAGCAACTGTACTACATTTCTTGATTTGAGCTGTTTGGGATTTGCCCAACACTCGTTGCTGGAATTGGTTGACGTTGCTCCCTGCTGGGACACCTGTTGTGACAGTCAGTTGAATAATGAGACCTCATTCAACGCAGCATATACGTTTAATACTTAACGAGAGGAACGATCCTCGAAACAGCAGAGTTAGGTGGTAAGAGTGCAGATACCGTGAAACCACTCCACGCGATTTCTTTTGCCACGGTAAAGTCTCTCCCGCCTTGTTTAACCCCTTTAAGTACTGTTCAACCCAGCTTAGTGGATTTGCGCACTGCTTAGCTGAGCTTAGCATTTTCAAAATTGTCCAAAGATGGCAAAGGGTGGGAATATAGCCATATTTAAATGGTGCAGGTGGGAATACAGACAGAATCTGTTGTAGCTTGCTCTGAGTGGGAACTATGTCAGGTGTTGGTGAGAGCTCATGCTTTTGGGTGCAGCGCTGGGGCATTTTGGAGTCCAGAATTATGACTGGGCTCCTTGTAGCAAACAATGATGACAGACTGCTGCAGGGCCAGTACCAGGGATCACAGTGTAAAGCAGAGGCCTGGGACCATCTGGCATGCAATCTCACCAGTGCCACTGGCATCCCCTGAACTGGTGAGCAGATACAGCATCACTATGCTGACCTAAAGTGGAGGAAGGGAGCACTCTTGGCCCAATGGATCCAAGACATTCAGGACAACCATGCCCCAGCAGTTTGTAAGTATCCCAGATATAACTGTACCAAATTCTAGCCTGAGTATGTGATAGACAGGTATGCATAATGTTTGTTTTCTCCCACTACAGCTGAAGCAGAGAGGGTTAGCAATGCTGAGATCCATGCAGACAGACTAACAAGGCTGCACCAACAGGCTGGTGAGTACAGATCTACCTTGCAGTATATATTGAAATAAATAAGAAGGAGTAAATTGTTTACTGTGTTCAGTTTCTAACGATTAATGAAAAGTTTGCCAGACTAATAGTCATGTACAGCATATGGAGTAGTAGAGCACTGTGTCATATAAGTACAATAAAAACCTAAACCACCAACTGTTATGTTTCTTCTGGTATGTTGTTGTAAAAATAGAATGTGTACACGTTCTGCACAGAACTGCAGTGGTGGTGCTGCGGTAGCATTGTCGCCTTACAGAAAGACGTTGCCCTGTTTGATTCTCAGCTAAAGCATCTTCTGTGTGGAGACATGCGTGAATGGGCGTACCTTCGTTGAAGGTTGTGCATTAGAGCTGGCAACTCGGTATGTAAAAAAAAATCTACTGCCAATCATTAGCAGACCGGCGTTCTGCTGTGGTGACCCCTAACTGGGAAAAGCTGAAAGATACGACAACAACAGGTTCTGCACAGAAAATATGGCTTTGACAGCATGAATTAACAGTGGTTGTTCTGAGAATCAGCTACTATGCAAAACAGTAGCATGTAGAGCTGTAAATCAAGATATATATGAAATATGGCATGTTATGCACTATGATCAGAACCCTGAATACTAATGTCAAATGTATTATAGTGTGCCCCGTGCTGCAGTGCATTGTGTTAACCTTTGCTTTCCAGATCGTATCATGTTACTACACAGTACACTATTTGTCACACATGAATCTCAGGATTACAAGATCAGACTATCTAACCCAAAGAGTATTAGGCAGAAAGTCAAATAAGCAACATCAGTTCCTCAGTAGCTCAGTATGATGAGAAGCAGCCTTATAGTTCTTTTTATCACTCACAGACATGGTTCGAATCCAAGGAGTGGTACTGAGATATGTGTATATATACACTCAAGAAATCTTTAATATTTGTAGAAACAGTCAGAAAGCAGTAACAGATATTTTCTTCACAGTTCTTACAGGTAATGAAATGTTTGTAGTAGCTGTTTGAAGGGTATAACAATACACCATGTACAAATATCCCACTGTCCAACCCCATGCATGCAAATGACAGCAAGATAGGTACATACACCATGCCACCTTCCCAATACATGTCTCTCAAGTGTCACGCTGTCATGGCTAGTGGTCACTACTGCCAATTACCTTGGACACAGATAGGAATACAGGTGAACTATGCTAGTAGCAGGGTTCTCCTTCTTTGTCAAGTAGGTAACCCAGATATGTACAAGTCCCCTCCAGTAAAGTAGCCACAGTTCACCCAGTCTGCCCCATACCATTACAGGTTGACAGTCTAACAGGTATGTATGTGCCACAGAAGCTATGGCCATAGGTAGCTGTAAAGTGAGGGCAGACCTGTTGGGTATTGAGCAGTACTTTTGTGAAAAATAAAAGCTGACACAGTTGTTAATGGACTGTTTTCTCTCCTCCCACCCGTCATCTGCATCAATAATTATTATTCATATACTACGGGCATGTTGTTCTCAAAACCTATTGTTGGGATGTCTTCTATTATTGTTCATATATTTCATTGGTTGCATAAAACATACCTTGTTCAAATACCATTGTTGGTGGCCTGTTGCCATCAATGTAACTTGCAAGCTGTTAAAATGCTTACTGTTGTTCCATTTATGCATGTGTTCTGTTTGCTGTGCAACTGTTTATAATCAGTTTGGGTTAATTGGAACACCCACACATGCTGTTATAACTAATTTTTAAATGCGTTTATCATGACTAACCAATATATCTAGGAAAACCATAACACCATAGAACATTTGGGAAGGCAGATCCCGGTGGATCCATCTGTCCAGCCTCATCTGGCCATGGCACCAGGCTCCAGCACATCTGGGACTTAACCCAGAATATCCTCCTTTGCTGGTCCTGCACTACCTTTGGGTGGAACTACCTCAGGGAATGGAGCTTGTCCCCTCCCTGGGCACAGGTGAAGAGAGGAGCCCGTCTCCCACAGAATGATCTGGGGTGTGGTTGCACAGCATCATCCACTCCAAGCTGGGGTGGCAGCTGTGCCAGATGGAGGGCCACCTGGCAGGCCATCCCTCTTGTCCAGCTGCCAGCACAGCCACCTTCTGGACCGTGAAAGTGCAGTGGTGACTGCCCATGGGTGGGGACCTCAGACTCACTGTATCCATTTGGGGGCTCATGGGCCTCTGATTCCCAACCACCCTCTCTGTCAAAGGTGTTTACCCCCATTATGTGTCATATACCATCCCTGTCTGCTGTCTTGTGTGTCTTGTCTGTCTGCAAATGCTACCTATCCTACCCAACCTACCTCCCCAAACACACCTACAGCCCTTCCCCAACACCCCACTCTCACCTAAAAAAAAGGGCATCTGTCCCACAAAAAATCATTGCCCCATACATAGTTCTACATTTTGCCCACATCTACAGTGAAATTATGTAATCTACCCACAAATTATTTTGCAAATGTCTGTCGCCAACACCACTCCCTGTGAGGTGTGAGGCTGTAAATTCCAAATTATACACCTTATCCACAGCTGTTGCTGCAGAAGAAATGTAGAGCTATGGTCCTTTCCTATACCTGTCCTGCACATCCCTACTGGTTTTCCGAATGTTTTACCCCCTGCTTGCCTACATTTCACCACTTTCCTATCACCCTTTTTTTCTTTGCTTTAATTAAAATTAACATGGGTGTAAGTGAAGCTAAGAGGACTCAACCATCTGTTAGCATTGCTTAGCTTCATGCAAAACTGTGCAAACCCGCTAACAACTGCTTAAATGTGCCTTAATCATTCTGTCTCTATCAGCCCTTGTTCTGCCCAGCAACAACATAATCAGTGCTGCCAAGGCTCAATCCCAGGTCACCGTGCACTACAATCACAGCAACGTACCACAACACCATCTAAGCTGTGAAGATTTGGAATGCTTTTACAAACATATCATGCATTATGGTCATTTAACATTAATGAAAAAAGTCATCACTACCAAAACTTGAACCTAAGACCCTGTGCATTACAATCACAGCAACAGACTTCTACATCATCTGAACTGTATGAATTTGAAATGTTTTTACAAACACAGCATGCACTACAGTCATTTAACATAAGGGAATATATATATATATATATATATATATATATATATATATATATATATATATAGTGGATATAAAAAGCTTACACACCCCTGTGTTAAAATGCCAGGTTTTTGTGATATAAAAAAATGAGACCACAATAAATCATTTCAAAACTTTTCCAACCTTTAATGTGACCTATAACCTGTATAATTCAATTGAAAAACAGAAAACCAAAGAAACTGTGTTGGGTAAAACCTTGGTGCAGAAATAAATCCAAATGAAAGGTAAAAAGTAAAAAATGCACCAAGATAACACACAGCAAAACATTTAATCACAGCAAAGTACAAAGTGGTAGGCGCTTTCACAACCGAAGTTGCTTCATCAGACACCACAGTAAAAAATGTAGAGGTTTAAATAGAGATTCTAAAATGCCAATTAATCAATAAAAATCACACAATGATTAAGTAGCAGTGAAAAACAATTAAGCCTCATGCTCAAACTAAAAAAAAAAGCTTTGCTTAAAAACATTGTACAAGAAGGAATCAAATACTATACATGAGAAAGCACTTAAAAAACTTATAAAATCATTATAAAACATGGAAAAATACTAGGCAGGAAAAAGTTAAATAGAATACTTGGAAACTAATAGTTAAATACAATAGACTAATTTTGAAAGAACTTAGCTAATCTTAACGCTTGAGATGACTAGCCTTTAAAAAAGGGACCAAGGAAGTAGTAGCATTCAAACCAGGATACTTTTCAGCATTAAGTTTCAAAATCCACTTCTGTTCATGTCCCTCTGTGATATTCTCAATGTCACCACCTCTGGGGTTTCTATGAATATGTTGTAGAACAAAGAACTTAAAGGAATGAGAACAGCCATTGGACATAACATGATTTGCTAGAGCATTTGATGGTTTATTATTACTAATATCTCTTAGGTGGTCTAAAATATGATCTTTAAGCATTCTATTTGTTTTTCCTACATAAAAAGCAGGACATTGTACACAAAAACAATAATAAACCACATCTGTAGATCTGCAATCAGTGTATTGATTAGTGTACAAAGAAAATTTCCTAGTAGGATGTACATATTTATTTTTGCTATATATAAATTGACAAGCACTGCAATCCCTGCATGGAAAAGTACCATGCCGATTGGATCTAATAATAGTTCTAGATAATTCACCATGACATAGATGTTGTTTAAGGGATTTATTATTTCTAAAACTAAAAATAGGAGAATGTCCGACCTTGCCTACCAGTCCAGGCACTTCTTGTAGCAAATACCAATGCTTTTTGACTACATCTAAGTATTGATTGATGTTACTGGAAAACTGAAACACCACTCTAAAACCATTACTAGTTCTGTTAGTATATCTTGTATTGTCAACAGCATCACCAGCATTAAAATAAGGTTTACATCTAGTGCTTCTCAGCTTCCAGGCATTAGAGATAGTCTGTTCAATGTCTGCAAGCGAGTATCCCCTATATAAAAATTCTGTTTTTAAATGAGATAGGGCAACTACTGCATCTTCATCTCTGCTATGCAGTTGCAGTGTTCTAAAAACCTGACCCTTGAGCACGTTCCTAGGAACGTGTCTAGGGTGCATACTAGATTTGTACAAAAGAGTATTTTTTCTAGTGGGTTTAAAATAAATATTACTGCAAAGACTATTTAAAACAGATTTACTAATCTGCACATCAAGGAAACTGATGTCAGTGTTGGAACTATGGTAAGTGAACCTTAAAAAATCAGTAGTTGAATGCAAATATTCCACAAACTGTGCCAAATCAATACCAGAGCCTCTCCACAGCATAAACACGTCATCCACAAAGCGGACGTACCAAAGTATTTGTCCAAAGAATGGATTATTGTTTGACAACACATTTTGCTCTTCCCAGCTGACCAAAGCCAAGTTGGCGTAGCTATTTGCACATGCAGTGCCCATGGCCACGGCAACTTTCTGCAAAAAGAATTGCTCCTGGAACATAACAATGTTGTTCTCTAGGATAATCTCTAAGAGACTACAAATCAACTGTATCTTAGTGATGGTGAAACACTTATTCACATAAAGAAAATCCCTAACGCTGTCAACACCCCAGGTGTTAGGTATACTAGTGAATAAGGATTCAATGTCTAATGTAACAAGGACAAAATTCTCATTAACATCAACACTTTCCATTCTATCATAAAGCCTTTGTAAAAACATCTTTGTATCCTTCAATATTGTATGGCAGTTTGCCAACAAACCATGTAAACATCCCTCTACATAAATAGAAAGAGGTTCAGTACACCACCCAGTGCCTGAAACAATAGGACGCATGGGTGGAGATAACAAATTTTTGTGTATTTTTGGTAGGCCATATACCCTGGGAACAAGAGGTTTATACACATTAAAATACTTAAAAAGTGAATCATCTATTAAATTCGTGATTAGTAAATCAAAAATTAAAAAAGAAACTTTATCTATAATAGCGTTAACAGTAGGCATGGAAATGCATTGATATGTATGCATATCAAGTAAAAGTTTCTCCATTTGTATGACATATAAATCCTTGTCCATTAACATTATACCACCTCCTTTATCTGCCTGCTTAATAACTATTGAATGTATATTTTGTAATTCTTGCAGGGCTCTGTGTTCATCTACTGTCAAGTTATAAAATGACATACTAGTATCAGTTAAGTTGTTTAATTCTCTAAAAGCAATTTCACATACATCTATGAATCGTTGAATACCTGTTGGTAAAGCTGGAACAAAGGTACTAGGTTTTCTGTATATATTATGTCCTTTATTACCTGCAGTAGTATCTGTAGGAAACAAACACTTCAGGGAAAGACTTCTGCCAAGTAGTCTTAAGTCCTTCAACATTTCTGCTGGGTCGGCCCTCCTTGCAGGAATAAAGGATAAACCTTTATTAAGAACACTAAGCTGTTCACTATTTAACACAAAAGAAGAAATATTTATAACTAAGTCTGAGACTACATGCGTCTCTTTTTGGATTGATGAGCTATCACATCCATGTGCTGGCTCTTGAATGTCTTGCCGTTGTGTGTAAAGCTCTTGGACTGAGCTCTGTACGGCAGGGCTGTTCTCAAAGAGTAGTCCCCCTTCTTTGTCTTGTCTAAAAAAACACTTGTTTCCTTGTTTAGTTCTTGCCCTTGACTATTATTAACTACAGATACATTTGAAGTTGAAGGCATTACTGCTGATGCGTAAGTGGGACGCACATCATTAATAAATTTGTCAGTGGTAAAGGAAGTCTCCAAACTGCTAAAAGCAGTAAAAGAAGGTTGCATACCTGTTTCTGCTTGCATAGCGTTCGTAGATACGGGTGCCACAACTCCCCGATCGTCTGTAGTAGTAGGAACTGCCGAAGTAGCAGTAACAGGAATTTGCAAACCTGGTTCCACTTCTGTAGCATTTGTAGATACGGGCGCCATAACTCCCCGATCATTCATAGAACCGGAAACAGGGCCAGAGGAGCCAGTCGTGTTTCCCTGTAATGCAGTATTTGCATTAAAGGGACCATTACTTTGAATAGATGTAGTTTTAACTTCTTTCGGCCAAGAAAAGACATTGTTTCTTGCAAAGTCGGTTTTATCTCTATTAAGTTTAGATAACTTAATAGACTGTAGTTTTTTTCTCATAAGCAACTATATTATCCTGTAGTTGACTCATTTTGTTGAATGTAATATCACAAGAAAAATTGTCAGTGATTTTTGTTTCAAGATCAATAATCTGTGCTTTTAAGTCAGCTTCAATAGGTGAAAAAAAGTCTATTAAAAGTTCCATATATTGAGAACTAAATTGTAAATTTAATTCTTGCTATTTACGTAGCAGGACTGGATATGTATCACCATAGGTGGGCATATTCAGAATTCTTAAGCCTTGTGGAATAATTTTGGCTTCCAACGAAGCTTGAAGATGTAACCTCTGCCATTGCAGTCTCTTGTATTTATACATCATATTTTCTAGATTCTTATATTGCTAAAAAAATTCTGGTAAACGTTGTTGATTAGAAAAAGTTTCATCCATACCAGCTTGTATAACAGTATTCAACAACGGATTCACAGGAATGTCTAGAATCCTTAGGAAATGGTGATGTTGTCCACTCACAGACTGCTCAGTTGTAGTATCTTCCATGGAGCTGTGTGTCCTTTCACCGAACAAAACCAAAAACAGATTTTATAAGTTTTTTAAGTGCTTTCTCATGTATAGTAGTTGATTCCTTCTTGTACAATGTTTTTAAGCAATGCTTTTTTTTTTTTTTAGTTTGAGCATGAGGCTTAATTGTTTTTCACTGCTACTTAATCATTGTGTGATTTTTATTGATTAATTGGCATTTTAGAATCTCTATTTAAACCTGTGCATTTTTTACTGTGGTGTCCGATGAAGCAACTTCGGTTGTGAAAGCGCTTACCACTTTGTACTTTGCTGTGATTAAACGTTTTGCTGTGTGTTATCTTGGTGCATTTTTTACTTTTTACCTTTCAATTGAAAAACAAACAAATCTGTTAGGGGAAAAATATAAAAAATAAAAAACATACAATATGCTGGTTGCATAAATGTGCACACCCTTAAACTAATACTTTGTTGAAGCACATTTTGATTTAATTATATCATTCAGTCTTCTTGGGTAGGAGTCTATCAGCATGGGACATCTTGACTTGGCAATATTTGCCCAGTCTTCCTTGCAAAAGCACACCAAATCTTTTGGATTGTAAGGGCATCTCTTGTGTACAGCCCTCTTCAGGTGACCCCACAGATTTTCTATTGGATTTAGGTCTGGGCTCTGGCTGGGGCATTCCAAAACTTTAATTTTATTCTGGTGAAGCTATTCAATTCAATTTGTTGATTTAGATGTATGCTTGGAGTCATTGGTGTGTTGAAAAGTCAAATTCCTCTTTATCTTCAGCTTTGTATCAGGCACCTGAAGGTTTTGGGCCAAAAGTGACTGGTATTTGGAACTGTTCTTAATTCCCCCACCTTGACTAAAGCCCAAGTTCCAGCTGAAGTAAAGCAACCCAAAAGCACGATACTGCCACCACCATGCTTCACTGTGGGGATGGTGTTCCTTTGGTGATGCAAAGTGTTGTTTTTGTGCCAAACGTACATTTTGGAATTGTGGCCAGAAAGTTCAACCTTGGTCTCATCAGACCATAAAAGATTTTCCCAAATGCTTTTGGGAGACTTGATGAATTGTTTTGCAAATTTTAGCTGAGCCTGGATGTTTTTCTGCATAAGAAAAGGCTTTTGCCTTGCAACCCGACCCCCATAGTCCAGACATATGGAGAAATACGGGAGATTGTTGTCACATGTAGTATACAACCAGTACTTTCCAGAAATTCCTACAGCTCCTTCAGTGTTGCTGTACATCTCTTGGCAGCCTCCCTGACCAGTTTTCATCTTGTCTTTTCATCACTTTTGGAGTTCTTTGCAACATTATGATTGTCCCATATTTTCTCTACTTTTTGATGACTGTCTTTACTCTGTTCCATTGTATAGCCAATGCTGTGGAAATTTTTTTGTTCCCTTCTCCTGACTGTTACCTTTCAGAAATGAGATCCCTTTCATGCTTTGTAAGCTCTCTGTGAACCATGGCTTTTGCTGTAGCAGGCAACCGAGTAAATGTCAGAAAAATCCTACTAGGACAGCTGAACTTTATTTGGGCTTAATCAGAGTCTTTTTCATTGATGGCAGATGTGTACCCAAGAAGACTGATTTGATTGTTTTTCAATTGAATTGTACAGGTCATAGGTCACATTAAAAGTGGGAAAAGTTTTGAAATGAGTTATTGTGGTCTAATTTTTTATATCACAAAAATCTGGCATTTTAACAGGGGTGTGTAAGTTTTTATAACCACCCTCTTACTGCAAGAAATCTGCAGAAAGCCTGACAAACTGGGGGGATAAAGGGCAAACAATAGTGACATCTTTGAAATATGGGTGTTATATGCGCAGACGTCTGCTAGAGTAGCATAGTTTGATTTAACATATAATTCCTGATAGATTTCAAGTCTGAAACACAAATGATTGTTGTCATTTACTGATGTCAGTGCTCACATCATCCCAGTGATTTGTCAGAAACCCACAACTGTTATTGGGAACAGACCAAGCATATGAGCCACACATCTGGACAGTGTCTAGGCATCTGAACAGTGGAGAGGTATGACTGCAGTCATGTAACAGAAGAGACAAAACACTGAGAGCTGCCAACCATTTCTACCTGCACCTTCTGAACCACAGTGAGACCAACACGACACTACCCCAAATCAGATCTGGGGAATTACCCATGTATTTCCAAATATATCATGCACTACAGGGATGGAACTGAAGGGAAAAGCAGATACTGGTGGAAAATGTTCCACCCGCAGCCATTTGCAACACAGTCACAGCAACACACCAGTACCCCAAATGAACTATAGAGTAGAATGACTTTTGAACAAACATATCCTAATTGCCAGTCACACACTACACCGACATATACTGGCCCAAGTCACAGTCTACCAGGAATCTTGAGGTGTTACAAGACATTTCTCAGACTGCCCTTACAAACATATACACCTGATAGACCACCAGATATTGTAGCAACATGCACAGTCAGATAAAAAAGGATCTATGACACTCACATCTGCTACTCCCCCTATTCAGCCCAACAAACATTTACACAGAACACTGCTACACAATCTTGGCAGTCTGTTAACATTGGCCAGACATACATAGCTCTAAACTGTACAGATTTCCACAGAATGTCCAGGGTGTGAGACCATATTTATGGCCACTGCTGCATACCACTTCCAGGTGTCTGCTAATTCACTGGGATGATATCAGGAGTGCAGTGACTAAATAATGATATACCATACCTCTGAACCTCTTACTGCAAGACAACTGGACAAAACATGACATACTTGGGGGACAGGGCCTGCAAAGAGAGACATATTTCACATAATGGTACTACAAACTGAAACAGTTGCTGGTGTTACAGGGTTTGTTGTAACATAACATCCCTGAAGGATATGATGTCTGAAATACTAATGGATGTCAACATTTACTAACTATAATCCTCACATTATCCCACTGATTTCTCAAAAACAGAAAAATTGTCTGAGGAACAAACCAAATATAACAGGCAAACCTCTGGGCAGTCTGTGGATATCTGGACAGTTGAGAGGTATGTCAGAGACATATCACTGTCAGATGTCAAGTTATGCAGAAAATGCATGTCCAGACACACCCTGTTAATCTAGCAATCCTCTATCTGTATGACAGCAATAGTTACTTACAATCTGTACCCAATTCTGGAGCTTTGTCCCCCATGCTGTTTTGCTGTCTCCACATGTCGTGTCCTGAGAGGTATGTCCACCTACCGTTTTTGAAGCTGTAGCCCCCACACCTCCATAATGTCCTCCACACAGGCAAGGAAAAGGGGCAAGGCCCACATGAAGGACTTAATTATAGCACTGTGTTGCTATGGCATTGGCTAATGGAAAAACTTCACAGCTGCTCTGGATGCAAATAGCAAGTGGGAGACACTGATTGGTGCACAGGCCATCACCTGCTCATGAGCATTACCTACAAAAGGCAAGCTCTTGCCTATGCAACACAAGTCTGTACCCATCTACACAAAGACAGTCTGCGACTACACAAACTGAACCATTTGCATTATTCTGAGGAAACTCTTTGGAACTATAACAGGTATGTCAATCACATAAGCTTGGAATGGAATGCAGAAGGAGGGATGCAATATCAAATTGGAAGTTAAATACTAGGTCGCAACAAGACCTGTTGGACTCACATGCTGCTGTCTGGCACCTATGGCCATTCCTGCTTGCCCTGTCTGCAGTGACATGGATCACATCTCTATCCCCTGAGTCACCCCAACAAAGGTAAACTCATATATGACTACTAGTGGAGTGTCTGTTGTCCAGTACTGAGTGTGACACTGCTAAGTCAGCTACCTGGGATCTTGTAAATATTCATATGTCACCTGTGAATGCTACTATGATACATATGCTTGTCTTACAAATGTAAGAGTCGTATATAGGGTATGTGCATAAAATACTTATATAGGGTATGTGCATAGTACACAACAGGTGCAGAAGTGTGTGTTGAACTGTATGTTATATACTGAGCTCATTCCTCACAACTGTCCAGAGTTTTGCAGACTGGCCACATATCTGCCTCATATTTGTAGTCAGTGCCTCATACAGTTGTGTATTGTCTGGCACATCACTGGCAACTCATTAAAGACTGAAGTCATAACATAATAGCATACATTTGATTGTCAGATGTCATATCCTGCAGAGTAGACCTGTGAATGTGACACCGTCTTTGCTGGCAGCTAAGTGTGTTTCAGCTAGATTCATAAAGTGACACTATTTTCCGGCCTTTGCCCACCAGTGATGTGTGCCTTATTGCAGCTGTCTTACTCTAACAGGAGCTAGGTGTCTTAGCATGAAACCCATGTCAATGCAAGTGTACTCTGTCCTGTAGGATGCTGATATTTGTGCAGTCATTAACACCTGCATTGCAGTTGTGGAGACCCTTGCCAGGTTACTCATCGAATCATACCTTTAGACCCCAAATGGAGGGCTACAAAGCCACACGAGGTAGAGTGTTAAACATTATCATGCACATACACACCCCAGGCTGCCAAATAGTATGGCATATGGGAGACATCCCAAGTGCAGTTAACAGTTGACAAAACACCTACTCAAATCATAGCTAGCTACAGGCCTCCAACCACGACTACGGACACCCACCACACCTATTGGGACTTGATTGAATCTGTCAGGATTCAATCGTCTACCCTGCTCCTGGGTGACTTCAACTACCCAACCATAGTGTGCATGACCTAAGCCACCTGAACATGAATGTGCAGAGATTCCTCGGCTTTGTCAATGACAATGCAGTGGATCAGCCAGTCAACACTCCGAGGAAAGGTGGAAATATTCTGTATCTGGTCCTAACCAACATGAGTAGCCATTGTTGCAATCCTACAGTGTCATCCTCCTTGTTAAGATCTGATCACATAGCCATCAGTGTTCAGGTCACGATCTCCCCTGCCCCCTTGTCAGGGTCAAACAAAATTAACTTTACACAAATACTATAAATCTCCTGAGAGCAGGTAGAGGTAGCTTTACACCCAATATCCCATCAGTTGGAACTAGCAGTAGTCTCCAGGCCCATACCACAATACTATGTGAGCACATACATAGCTGGGGACTCAGCAATACCTGACTGGACAGAATCATCGCCCTCAAGGTAGGGTAAACATCTGTGGTGGACAGCAGCAATACACAAATACCATAATAGGTGGAAATAATTGCTGGACAGTGCCAAGAAGGAACAAGTGTCTTATTGGAAGCAATGTAACCTTGGTCTGCACAAGGAACTAAGGTCACAGGTGAATTACCCTAAGGCTATCTTTCAGTGCAAATTAGACACATCCACCAAGGCCAATCACCAGGCATTCCACACATGCGTCTGCAATCCCAGAGGCAACACACAAATCAGCTCTGCGGTGGTGGTCAATAACACCACATACACATACAGCATAGATACAGGAGGCCTGCTGCAGACAGGTGAACTGTAAACAACACCCCCCCTGTCCCACCATCAATACGCATATGCATGCGCAGCACCTGCCCTCTTCCTTTCATCATCAGGAAGTAAGTCCGTAATGCCCTTTCAAAGGCAACACACAGAAGTCTCCATAGGCCTGATACCATCCCTGGCCGGCTGCATCCTACATGAACTCAGGCATGAGCTCTCAGATCCATTACACACTGTAGTCAACCAAAGTCTGAGAACCAGTATCATCCCATCTGCACAGAGGACAGCCACTGTCATCCCTATGCACAAAGGTGGAGCAATCCACCGACCCAGCCAGTCATATGCACGTTAGACTAACTAGCCTGCTGTGCAAGGGCATGGAAGGCTATATCAAGGACATTATGAACAGGGGCATCAGCAACCTCAAAATGTGTGAGCCCACACAATGTGGTATTGTCAAAGGGAGATCAGGCCTGTTAGACCTGGTCAACAAACACAAGGCTAAGGGGAAGATGGTGAACAATGCCTACCGTCACCTAGCCCAATTCTCTCACAATAAACCTCAGGTAGCCAGGATACATACACCTACACAGCTAGGCATCAACATGTATGCTATCAGATGGGAAGCCTACTGGCTCAATGATAGTCCCCACGTGGTGAAAGTAGTGGAACCCTCCTCTAGTAGTAGAGTCTAGGCTCAGTCTGGGGGCCTCTACTGTTTGAGATAAATGTATCTGAGATACAGGACAAAACAGCAGTCTTTGGCTGACCAGGGTTACAGATGCTTGCAAGCTGGCCACTGTCTTACATTTCCCTACTGATGAGAGCACCCCACAAGAGGCCAATTAATGACTGGTGCAAGAAGCATTGCTGCAAACTTAATGCCAGGAGACGCATCATTCTCCCTGCTGTGGCAGATGTCATCCACACTAATTATGACAGTAATAATGTACTGAGCATGCAATTAGGTGTGATGCAACTTGTGCACCAAGGTCGGCAGCAACCTAACAGTTTCCCACCATGTGGGCACCATTGTACGGAAGGCTGACTACATGGCCCACCTCATAAATATGGGTATGCCATCCAGGAACCAGGAGGCCACTACATTCCTGTACTCCACCCTTATCAGATGCATTACCATGTACAATCACTCCTTTGGTATGTACCTTGCCAAGCAAACACAGCAGTTGCAGAGACCTGAGAGGTACCTGACCAGGCAAATCCTGGGTTTGAAACACCTATCTTATACAGGTAGGCTGAAAGCCCTGTCCCTGTACTCAGTCTCATACAGATTGAACATAGGCAACCTGTGTCTGGCATATAAGGTAATTTCCAAACCAGCCTTGATGGTATTTATGCATATCTGTAAGACAAACCCCACTCATGTATCACACACGCAAGGCCCTCACCTGGTCTATGACATGTATAGTACTTTTGGTGGGATAGTGTAGTATCCCACACAATACACTGTCTATAAAATACACACCTCCCTATGTCTAGCAGAGTACGTGAATAGCCCTCTTGAAGAAGAAGCTGGACAACTGCATATGAAGTGGATGAGACACCCCTGGGATCCCACGTGTGTCCCAGCTGGACATGGGACACAGGTGCTGGCTTTGAACGGACATGGGAGAAAGTTTGGGCCAGGCCTATGACAGCATCAAGACTAATAGTCTAGTATCATCCTATGAGGCTATGCACCTAGTACTTTACATGTTTCTTGTATGTATTGCAGACTGCCCTGCAATATTGTCTGAAATTAATCCTTGTGAGTCTGAACTGTGTATATACTGCAGTGATAATGTATAGTCCTGTTCCTTCATCAGGTATCATCACATATCATTACACCTTGTCATTGCATGTGGTCCATATAGCAGTAAGTCAGCTCTTACAGTGCATGTATATGCATTTGGTGACACTCTATAGCTCACTCCAATAGCCTTGGTCTTGGCCAAAATTATCATTCTGCTACTAGGCCCATCACATGGTAGAATTTGTCATCCTTTGTTGTGGGCCTTACAATAGCAGTGAAAGAGATTGATTGAGGCAGGCAGAACTACCGTAAGGTCTGCCATGAAGGGCCCATAGGTGTCATTGCTGTGCCAGACTGTACCAGAAGTGTGTGTGTGTGTGTGTGTGTGTATGTGTGTGTGTGTGTGTGTGTGTGTGTGTGTGTGTGTGTGTGTGTGTGTGTGTGTGTGTGTGTGTGTGTGTGTGTGTGTGTGTGTGTGTGTGTGTGTGTGCGTGTGTGTGTATCAGCAAACGTAATACTGCACGGTATTAATTTACATATGTTGTCTTCCCTTCACAAGTGAACACAGAGGTTGGTGTCCCTGTCCCTCACAACCTGATGTCAATGTCTTAGCGGACTCCCATGATGATGGTGGTGATAGTGAGACACAGGTGGGGTTGTTGGTTCCAGAATCTGTGTCATTGTTTGGTATCCCACTTTCACCCACCATGTCCACACACACAGTCAGTATGCCCACACCTACCCAGTCCCCAGCAGCCATGGATAATGTACAGGTTAAGGGTGGTGGCATGGAACAGGCTAGTGTGTTGAGTATGGCGAGTGTGAGTGTAGATGCCAACCATAGCCAGAGATCAAGCGATGTCAAACACAGGCAGATCGACAGGGGTTCTCAAAGGAGGACTGCTGACCATCAAGCTCCACGGCATTTGTGATGCCATACACCATCTTGCCAATGTCGTGAATAGACAGTGGGTTGAGACATTGTCACTGCTTGACCGTGGAATGTCTGTGCTTGAGCATGTGGTGGTAGTAGGGCATTGGCCAAGTGGATGTAGGTCAGCAAGATTATCAGCTGTGAGTCCATGTGGCCGTGCACATTTACAGTCTGGTAGTGGCAGTACCAACAGCACTACCGAAGGGAGGATGCTGTCCACACAACACCGGAGCAGACCATAGGCAAGTTGTCCTGGCCAGTCCCATCAGGGACAAGGATCCAACAGACAACAGTCACCATCGAAGAGTAGTACTGCATCTGTCCTTGGGCCTGGTGGTGCCAGTGATACTCCTGGCAGAACCAGTTCCCGGGTCCCTGCCAGGAGATAAACCATATATCCTACCATGTACGGTCCATGGCTGTCCAACATAGCCCTGTGTCAGGCAGCCACATGGCTTGATGGTGTGCAAACACTCACACACATCACTATCACAGGCCAGTCACCACCATAGGTTCATAGGTTCATAGATTAGTACTAGGCTAACTGCCCTTGTGAGCCATTTGTTTTAAGACTAGCCAATTATCCCTTGTGAGACTCAAACCCTGCACCTTGTGTTTGTATGGCAAACACCTTAACAATTAGGCCACCCTTCCAACCCCCTCACATACACACAGCTCCTCTGCACAGCCCAGATGAACACCACCCCTCCAGATACACACACACACACACACACACACACACACACACACACACACACACACACACACACACACACACACACACACACACGATGTCAGTCATATGGCCCAGCTTAGGCCTCTGTCAACCCAA
>NC_056728.1:558838175-558843175 GCF_019279795.1 Protopterus annectens
TTCATCCAGTCTACATAAACTTGTGTTTTTATGGCAAGTTAATTGCATATAATTGAAGACTGATGTTACAAAATAATGACAGGGATTAGTGTTTCAGACTTCATAACCTTCAAACAATTCCTGCTAATGCAATATCCCTTATTCTACCAACTTTCTCAGTATGTAAGTGCAATATCTGCAACACGTGCTTATTAATGTGCCTTTGTCCCACTTTTATTTATGACCTTGTCTAGATGTCTTCCTGTTAGAGGTTGGTAGGTATGGGTGTGGATGCAGAGTGCATTCTACTGTGCAGAACTGTCCACTATATGTGTAGTATATTCCACATAGCACTGTGACTTCCACGTATGTCAGTGGCAGAGCAGTTCATAGTAATGTGGTGAACCACTGACAGACAGTTGTGTATAGGTTGGTAGATTGCTATGACATTAGTAAGGTATTGGCCCTGAAGCCCTTATAACCCATGCAGATGAGAGTGTAGCCCATGTTACAACATGTCAGCAAACAAAGCCCCTGTCCAGCAGGGACACAGGTGGGATCACAGGACTGTATTTTGTGTTTCCCATGCACTTATACAGGGAGCACATCACTAGGGGTATTGAGGGACTCAGCTTGCTGTTGACAAGGAGTGTATTCCACAGATGGGGGAGTGTGTGTTATACGTATCTGTCACACCAACAAGGCATACTGATATCACAGTCCAGGTTGATGCTGCGCCTACAGGTTGATGGAATGGGGCTTGAGTTCCAGATGTGTAACAGTCTCATCAAGGCAGGGTCTGGATTGCTTAGGATCTGAAGAAGGTTTTTTACCAAAATCGCTGAGCCACCCTGAACCTTGTTTTATGCTACTTAGACTTTTATCTGTTTGTATTAAAGAATTTGGCTTTTAACTTGATGTGTTTGTCTCATAACAGCCTTCGTGGTACGTCTCATCTTTTTTCTTGCATTTCTCTACTTGTTGAGACCACCTTTGGTAATGTAATGTTTTTATTTTTAGGAAACTTGAAAGAGGAAGAAGATGCAACAGATTGTGAAGTGACTTCATTTTGAATTAGGGCACTATCACAAAAAGGTTTAGGAAAGAAAGATCTAGAACTGGTCTCCAAGCATTTTCTTTCTTTGTTACTAGGAATATCCTTGAATAAAAATGTTTTTCCACTTCAGAAGGAGGAACTGGTTCTATCAATCCTTGGGACAGCATGTAATGAAGGAAAGGTAAAAACAAAATAGTCTAATCTGGAGGATGAATAATGATCCCTGGCAAGGAGGATTTTTCTCCCACTACCACCTGTAGCCTTGATGAATAATAATCAGAACCAAGTTGTCTGATGCAATTGGTTGCCAAAGGGAAAATTTGAGATTAAGACTTTCTGGAAGAAAAGGGGAGCCAGGTTGCAAGTGGGTCACAACATCTCTTGGACAGTCATTCAGACATATTGGACTGTCCTTGGTTTTGAGAGGTCTGAGACTACTTTTGGGAGGAGTATATCTATGTTTGGTTTTCTGTTTCTTTTTGACAGGAAAAATGGGGCCAGCCATGTTACTAATGGCAACAACCTTTTTCTCCTAGGGATGGGCACAGCATTCTGGCAAAACAGGGGAAACCTTCCCTGCTCCCTCTCCCTGGACTGACAAGAGTGGATCCCCCTTGCCACTGAGGGGACTACAACAGCAGCAAAAGACATGGTGAACTCTTAGGCCATAGTGCTTGTAGGTGCTATACCACAGGGATCCGTGGTAAAAGATGAGTGGTCTGAGGTACAACAAATGGCCATATCAGAATCACCATCCTGCGGCTGACACAAATTGTTTGCCTGCTGTGGTGGCAAAGGGTGTTTGCTTAACTTTTTCTTTTTGAGGCTGAAAAGGACCAACATCAGGACCAGTGGTCTGTTCCATGGTAAAGCCAAAAATGCTGCCTCTTCCAGGGGAAAGGCAAGCAGCAGATGCTGGTAAAACTACCAGTCCACCAAAGTTCCTTTTTTAAGAGAATAAAAAAAAAACACAGTAAAAAGCACTTTTAAACACTATGCTAGCCCCACTAAGGGAAAATATACACAATTTCTCCACAGAGAATATATTTTCAGTTAGTTAATATTGCTTTTAAACTGAGAGAAAAAAACAAGTGCCCCATTTAAACGTACTTTACAGTCTGAGGGCAATCCATTAAAACAAAACACTCCTAGCTTTAAAATAGCTTTCCTGAAGAGGGAAGTAATAAAACATCAATCCATTTAAGAAAATTGAAGGTTCTTTCCCCAAAGTGAACTTATCTGCCTAGCAAAGGAAAGCCCAAGTTGATCATTGATCCTTAAAAGCCTCAGAGGAGTGTACTCTTCAGCAGCAGGAAAGCTATGAAGGGCTTCACACCCAAACATTTATTTTACTCACTTCAGCTAAAGCTGCTTGACAGTTTGGGTGCATGGAAAGTGCTCTGAAGCTTTGGAAGCTGGCCTGCCATTATATCCTTGGCAGGATATAACTCCATATAGCTAAGACTACTGCAGCAGTGATCAATATGATGAACATTTGTTGTTACGTAAGTGGAATTCTATTAGGGTATTGCATCTGGATAGAGACCTTGACTTTTTGTTGGGTGTCAATAGCTATAGCTTTGTTTTTGCTAAGTGTTGGTTAGTTTTCTTTTACCATGAACCAAATTTATGGAATCTTTATGAGGGGCATTTTGAATTGCTTTAATGTTTTTCAAGGCATAGGGAGTAAAATATCATCTATGTACAGTGTAACTGGAAAGCGAAGTAGGACAAGCACAAAATTATTAAGAAATAAGTGAATAGAGAATAAGATGAAGCACTGATTCTCGAGAATACCCGAAGTCAAGGGGGCTGGTTTGGAAGACTGAGTACCATGTGGTTACTTTGAACATATGAATAATGTGATTTTTTACACCTTTTCAGTGGCCATTGATACAAGTCCTACCTGCTGAAAATTCAGTAATAACTAATTGTGTTTCGCTGTTTGAAATTACTTTTTCATGTCAATGCAAATGATAGCTGCAAATAGACATCATCTCATGTTGTTAAAAATTGTATCAGTCATGCTATAAATGGCAAAACAGCAAGTTAAAAGGATACACAAAAAATTACAGACAAAAACTTCAAAACACATCTTCCCATACTACTTTCTGGACCATTGGAAACCATCTCCCAACTATAACATCTCCATAATTCCTCAGAAATATACACACATCTATTTCTTCTTTCTCTGCTCTCTGTCATCCTTTAACTGCTTCTGTAATCTATGAGTGTATTTATACTAAATTGTTTCTTTGCTGTAATAAATTAAACCTTTCTTACCTCTCACTTCACGTTTAAATCTCTATGTATCTTAAGAGGTATAATATAAAAAATGAATTTATAGTGCTGTTAACAGACCTTTTCCTTACTTTATGTTACTATTACTGTATTTACCTTTATGTTCTATAATGCTGTACATGTTTTTATATTTTTGAAACTGAATATGCTATTCATCTGTGTGTGTGCATATCGACTGGCTAAACATCGAGTCAGAAAACTCAAAATGCACAATAGCAAAACTAAAAGCCAAAGCTAAAACTCTTTCCTCATTTCTAGCTTCTTTTCAAGTATCTGCCTCACTGCAAATGTGAGGTTAGTTGTGCTGCATCCTGATCTGAATCAGGACTACTCACCTCTCATCTTACTTTACACTGCTCTGCATATTTATTAATCAATCACGCTCTCCAGAACCTACACGCAGAGCGACAGGTGTCTGATACCTCTGCACTGCCCACATTTGTAGATGTCCCCTTTGTTCTTGTACACAGGGATGAGTATGCTTATTCTCCAGTCATCTAGGATATGCATTCTTCTCAATACTGCTATGAGTACCCACAGGAGCCATTTCTAGTCTGTCTCATCCAACATATTTATCATATCTGCTGTGACCTCATCTGAGCCTGCTGCTTTCCCTGACTTCATTTTCCTTAGCGTGGTTCTTACTTCTTCTAAGGTGGACTTTTTGTTATCTTTCTCCAAATGCAGTGTCGGGAGGGGTACACCTTTAGTTGGGCTTTCGTCATTCAGAAGCTGCTGGAACCACTTCTTTCATCTGCCTTTGATGTCCTGTGAAGTGGTGAGTAGGTTGTTTCTGGTATCCCTTATGAAGGTTGTCTAATGACCATGCATATGATTATATAAGCTTACATCAGCATTCACATTTGTCATTTTCCAAAACAGAAACTACAATATGTTAAAAATGCAGATGTTGACACAATACTATACATGCACCAAGAAGCAACCTCAGTGCATGCAAAACCTAAAACAAACAAACAAAACAAACCCATAATTTTTTGCAGGAGGAAAGCCTCCCTGTACCCCCTTCTAGTTATATATACACCGAGATTGCACAAATTCAAGAAAGGGAATATTCCAAAGCCCAAGAATTGTGTGATCTTGCATACCCATTGACCATCTGTTCAGTCAACTAAAAGTGGAAGACTAAACAGATGACCAGATAGTGTTAGCCAAAGCATCTAAACAGAAAATATATATATATATTACTGTTTATGTGTGTGTGTATATATATATATATATATATATATATATATATATATACATATATATATTTCTGTTATACACACTAATATGAAAAGGGAAAGTGGTATAGATACAGCTAGATAGACAGATAAATATATATAAATATAGATTTATACATATGGAAGGGTTTAGGAAACATTTTATATTGAATGGTGCAGCAAGTTACAGTCTAAGTTTTGAAAACACTCAGTACCAATTATTTTATTTATCATACCCTATGTTGTGTCTTTCGGCTTTTCCCGGTTAGGGGTCGCCACAGCGGAACTCCGGTCCGCTAATGATTGGTAGTTGATTTTTACGTGCTGAGTTACCAGCCCTGATGCACAATCTTCAATGAAGGTACGCCCATTCATGCATGTCTCCATGCAGAAGACGCTCTAGATGAGAATAGAATCAGACAACGTGTTACTGTGAGGTGACA
>NC_056728.1:558845675-558848175 GCF_019279795.1 Protopterus annectens
GGGAATCACAACAACACTCACAACAAGGGCAGGAACAGGAACTGGAACAGATAGTTAGTCCTAGTAACAATGATGAAAATACTCAATCACCTAATATTCTTTTTAATAGTAGAGGTGATTTTAAGGTTTATAACTTTTCATCACTGTCATTGGAACCTGAACTCATCGAATTGTTGGCACTAGGTAACACATTTGTGCCTTCTAAGAAGTTTGATGTAGCCAAACTGTTGATTGATTTAAAATGCTATGTCAGAAAACTCAATTTAAGGTTGCTTTTCAACAATGAGGTGAATGTTCTGAACAATTCACTAACCCTATCGAGTACCTTTAACCCCCCTTACACCTTGGTTTAAGAATGTTCGAGAACATTTGCGAACTTGACGCTCGTCACTTGGACTTCCTTTGTAGAAGTACAAAAAATACTTCTAACATCACTAAGGTCCAATTTGAAGCTCTTAACAACTTATGTGCTTCCCCTGTGAGAATCATTAAACCGGATAAAGGGGGTGGGTTAGTTATTTTTGAAAATGATCAGTACACTCAAAGAATGTTTGAGGTTCTTGATTCTCAAGCTTATAGACCAGCATCACTAAATGAAATGAACGGTTGCTCAAACAGACTTAGAGGTTACTTTAGGGACATTTACCTTCTAGGAAGAATTGATGTGGACACATACAAATATATAGACATTGTTTCACCAAAAGTACCGGTAATGTTTGGAATACCAAAGGTCCACAAGAATAGCAATGACCCCCCTATGAGAGCGTTAATAGATGGAAGATCTTCTATGACCTATCCATGTTCTAAATATGTTGACTTTTTGCTCTCCAAATACATTAAACTGGTACCCAGCATTTGTAAGGACTCTTGGTCTTTTTTGACCAACATTAACAGTATTCCTTTTAACAACCATTACAACTTCCTCACTATTGACGTTGTCGATTTGTACACCTCAATCCCTCACCAAGAAGCGGTTGAGTGGATTTGTTTGCTCCTTAACGAACTTAAAGCACCTAAGGTTGAGATCGACAACGTCACTGAACTATTAGATATAGTTCTCACGTCCAATTTTTTCACCTTTGACGGATCTATCTACTTGCAAACTCAAGGTGTGGCAATGGGCTCCCCTTGCGGTGCCAGTGTTGCCAACCTTTTTATGGCACACTGGGAGAAAAATTTCCTTTTTAACAATCCAGATTGGATGAAACACATCCATTATTATACGAGATTTTTGGATGATGTTTTCATCCTCTTCGAAGGTAAGGCCACACTAGCAGAGTCATTAGTGGACTTTTTAAATACAACTACACCTTTCCTCAAGTTTACTTATAATTTTTCTAAGGAAAGCATTGACTACCTTGACATGAAATTGACTAAATATTCAACTATTTCTAGCCTTCAATCTTCCATTTTTAGGAAAGCTACTTACTGCAACTCCTTTTTACACTATTCCAGCTCTCACCCTTACAAACAAAAAAGAGCTATTGTTAAAGGTCAACTGGTGAGGGCAGTAAGGATGTGCAGTAAGCTTTCCGATTTTACTTCTGAGTGTAACTTCCTGAAACAACTTTTTATTAACAGAGGTTACCCTCAGGTTATGTTTGAGGCTCTACTTAGTGAGGTTGAGCTTAAGAGATCTAATGGCTACATTAAGCCTCTCCTTAACTGTGAGAAGGGAGTAGGAACAACCGAACAGGTTCTTGTCATTAATGTAGAAGAGATGAGTAATCCAGGTACAACAGTTGAGTTAACTACTGTACAAGACTTGACCATTCCCCCGTTGAGTTTCATCACTACTTTCAACAGTAACTCTAATCAGATTTTGAGGATTATACAGAAAAATTGGTTTTTCATTGAAAGTAATCCACTATTATTAGAAAAATTAGGTACTAGACCTCATGTTGTTTATAAAAGGGGAATGAATATAAAGGAATTGTTACAGAGGAATACTTACTCACATCTTCATCCCTATAATAGACTTAAAGGGACTTTTTCTTGTGGAATGTGTAACTGGTGTAATGTAACTCGTGTTGGTTCCACTTTTTCTATTAGGGATAGAAAATTTGATATCAAATTCAAAATCAACTGTGAAACAAAGTCTATAGTATACATTGCTTTCTGTGTGTGTTGCCCTGCGTTTTATGTCGGAAAAACCGACAGAAAATTTAAGGAGCGTGTTTACCAACATTGCTACGCCATCAAAAAAGGTAAAACTGAAAACGCATTGGCTAAGCACGTTACATGTAACCCAGGGCACAGTTTCACATTCATGGGCATTGATCATGTACCAGTATCTATTAGAGGTGGCCCTACTTCACTGGTTCTTGAAAACTGTGAATTGGAATGGCAGTTGAAACTTGATGCCTTTAACAACCCGGGTTTAAATGAGAATTGCAATATTGCACCTGTTCTTAAACTCAAGGCATTTCTGAGATGATGCTTATATTGAGAATATTTTGTTCAGTTCTTGTTTGCCCTTACCTACTAGTTGGGTTGACTT